>NW_007258892.1:684861-810071 GCF_000164805.1 Carlito syrichta | reverse complement strand
TGAGGTCTCGCCCAAGTTGCCCAGGCGGGTTTCGAACCCGCAGGCTCAGCCAATTCACTCACCTCGGCCTCCCAAAGCGCGGGATTACAGGCTGAGCCACCGAGCCCGGCCTATTTTTATTTTTATTTTTTGAATTGGAGTCTCACTCTGTTGCCCAGGCTAGAGTGCAGTAGCACACTCACAGACACTCCAGCATCTACCTGCTGGGTTCCAGCAATCCTTCTGCCTCAGCCTTCCAAATAGCTGGAATCACAAGCGTGTGCTATCATGCCCAGCTAATTTTTTATTTTATTGTAGAGACAAGGTCTCACCATGTTGCCCAGGCTGGTCTCGAACCCTCAGGCTCAGGCAATCCTCTTGCCTCAGCCCCCCAAAGTGCTGGGATTACAGGCGTGAGCCACCACGTGTGGCCTTCGTTAATTTATCTTTTTTTTTTTTTTTTTTTAGTTGGAGTATCACTCTGTCACCCAGGCTGAAGTGTAGTGGTATGCTCACGACCACCACAGCCTTGACCTGCTGGGCTCAGGTGATCCTTCTGCCTCAGCCTTCCAAGGAGGTGAAACCCACCCAGTTAATTTTTGATTTATTTTTTTTTTTTTTTTTTTTTTTTTTTTTTTTGAGTTGGAGTCTCACTCTGTCCCCCAAACTGGAGTGCAGGGGCCGCTCCCGGCCACCGCAGCCTCGACCTGCTGGGCTCCGGCGATCCTTCCGCCTCAGCCTTCCGAGTAGCCGGAATTACAGGCACGTGCTACCATGCCCGGCTGATTTTTTTTTTGATTTATTGTAGAGATGAGGTCTCGCTGCCCAGGCGGGTCTCGAACCCACGGGCTCAGGCGATCCACTCACCCCAGCCTCCCAAAGGCGCGGGATTACAGACTGAGCCACCGAGCCCGGCTAAGGGTGCCACCTTTTAATAGCATTACCATGCGGTTAGGATCTCAGCATGTGAATTCTGGGGGACACAAACATTCAGACCATAGCACTTGGCAAAGTTCCTCTACTTTAATCTTAGAAAATAAAAAATTCCAAGTTTGTATGCACAAAGCAATGCTCAGTGTTGTTTTCTAGGGTGTGCTGGCTATACTCGTAAAAACTCTGAAAGAGAAAGCAGGCTGGAGAGAGCCGCAGATGGCCTGAACTGGGAGCTCTTGTCCCCAGCTCTGCTCTCTTTATTGCCCTCTATGTCTTTGAGGAGAATTAGAAAACACCCCTGTGCCCTATGCCAAGCATGGCCTCTAAGTCAGTGTTCTCAAAGTGTGGTCCCCTGAGTCACAGCATTATTATCACCTGGGAACTTGTTTGTCCAAATTGTCAGACCCTACTCAGATCTCCTGAATGAGAAACTTGGGGTGGGGCCTGGCAATCTGTATTTCAACAAGCCCTCTTGGGGAGCACCAGTGTTTGAGAACTAGTTCAGCAAGTAATAATGAACATGACAGCGTTAATATTTTTTGATTGTTTTAATGAGTCTCATATATTGTCCTTGAAATGTGCTGGTCTTCCTCAAAATGAGTAAAGAATTTCTGCAAAGTCACTTGGGGCCCAGTAGAAGCCTAGATATGGCCGGGCAAAGAGTGTGTGTGAGCAGGTAGACCTTCAGTGGGTTAGAACTCAAGTCCCATGCTGGCTTTAAAAAAAGGAAAATGCATGCTGCTTGATCTGATCTCAGCTTCCATGGCCCTCATCAGGGAGTACTTCCCTGAGCCTCCTGGGCAAGGATGGAAATTCTTGTCACATTTTCCCAGAAGTATTCCGAGTTCCTACTCACCATCACAGTGCTCAATATATCTCAAAACAATTATCTTTTTAATCGTCTGTCTCCTTCATTTCATCCTAAGCTCAGTGAAGGCTGGAGATGGATGTTTTCTTGTTTGTCCTCAAATCCCAGGAATCTAGCAAAGGGACATGCAGCAAACATTTATTTAATTAGTGGAACAACACCAAGCTCTCTTTTGCATACAGGGCCTTGTCATGGTCTCCCTTGGCTGGTATTGTTTCTCCCCAGCTCACCCATCGCTTGTCCTATCTTTTCATTCTAACCTTAGCTGTTGGGTCACCATCTCCTGACCACCCAACCCAGCCTGGCACTGCCTTGGTGTCTGCTATCCCCACCACTTTGTATTCAACATTGCACTTGTCACTATTTGACAGTCTATGGATTGTTTTATGCTTTGACCCCCACTCTTGACAGTGCAATTTCCATAGTCGGGCTGGTCTGTCCTGCTCAACTCTGCCCTCAGCTCATGGGAGTCCCTCAGTAAATGATTTTGCATGACGTATGACTTTTCACTGACTCATTTATCTAAACACTCATACATCATCCATGTAGGGTCATTTTAGAGATGGAGAAAAATAAACCTAAGAAGGGGGTGACTTGCCCGGGTCACAAGCAACTGAAATCGATAGCTTCTGACCATCCAGCCAGTCCTCTTTCCATTATATCTGTTACCTCTAGACTGAAAAGTGTGGTATTTTTTGTGTAAGTGATGGGGAGCCATTGATGATTTGAAGCTTCAAGAAAGTGGCAGAATAAGTTCTATTTTACTATAAAGTAAGTGCCTCCCTCTTCCTTCTTGCCACATTGACTAATCTTATTTCAAAGGCATCTGCTTTTCTATCTGGGGTCACAAAGTCACTGCCTCACACCATAAATCCATCGTCAGCGTTTCCTTGCAGCTGTGTTAGTTGACAACTCTGAATCACCGGCACGATGAAGATGCCGGAGAGCGAGTGCTGTCAGAGCACATCAGCCAATAATGGCCTGTGATTGCAGATGGCTGCACTAATGTACCTGAACGGTGAGGGAGGGCCTTCCACCCTGCCTGGCTGCAGTAGATTCCGTAGAGATAAAGGGAGATCACTTCAGGAGGCATCTGATTTATGTCAAAGGATTAAGTATGAACCTGTATCAAGTTTTGCTCCGACAACCCAGAGTTGCAGAAACTTTAGAGAAAAGTAACCCCTTGGCTAAAGGAGAGCACCAGTGTTCATTGAAACATCTTTGACAATGGCCAAAAAAAGTGGAGGGTTAGTTAAACCAAGTGTATGACTTTCACAGGATGGAATATTACGCACCTATTAAGATCTGATTTAAAAATTGGTAGACATAACTAGAGTCTCATAATAAATAGACTAGAAAATGTAAAGTATTACTATGTGAACCTATTTTTGATTTAGAAAAGTATAGATGGATAGATGAATAGATGGATAGGAGGATTATAGATATGGAGGGAAATGTGTATAGCTAGATGGACAAACAGGTGGATAAGATAGATAAAAAGACACAAGAGAAAGAGAGGAAAGACCAACACCAACATGTTAACAGTGGTCATATCTAGATGGCGGGATTAAGAGCAGTTTTAAAAATTGCTCACCTTTATTTCCTGACTATTTGATAATAAACTTACATTGCTTTTGTTAACACAAAAGTATAGTTACTAATACCAACAAATCTAATATTCAGAGTAAAAAGCTCATGTTTTACCTATGTCTTCTCTTTGTATTCTCTTGAAAGAATGTTTCTAACACCCATCCATCCATCCAGGAAGACAGTATGTATTTGTACTTTAAGATGACATTTAAACAATTCCCCATGAAACTTTTATATCGATTTCTTGTGCTCTCATGACTCTGAGCCACTTGGTGTCTGTAATTTATTTCTAGACCCTTTCCACATTTCACTTTGCCACACCTTGTCTTCCTGATCAGTTCTTACTCATTCGCTAAGACTTTCTTCAGAGTTTACATTTCTCCATTTCCCCTTGTTGCTTCCATCCCCTTCTTCTTCTCTTTCGTACTTCCATGGCCTGGGTTCTCCCACCGCAAGACAATTATATCTTGAAACTTTCCAACATGTGCAATCATTGTCTATGAATTTGCAGTCTCTGGATTAGATTGGGTTCTTACTGACGCAGAAACTGCATCTTCTATCTCTGCACCCAGGGCCTAATTGTGTAGTAAAAGCTAGTCTGATTTTCCTACAAGTATGCTCCCAACAGCTTAAAAGGAAAGTTGGCTAACAACCTTTATACCATTCACTTAATCAATAGGAATTTACTAAACATCTTCTATGTGCCGAGTACAGAGATCACAAGACACAGTTTCGACCTCCAGGGGCTCACAGTCAGGTGATCAATGTCCTATCCCAGCCCAGACAGTGAGTCTTCTAGAAGTTTAAGAGACCTTTGCAGACTGTGGGGACAGGGAAGAGACTTGCTGGGGAGACTTCAAAGGAGAGAAAGATTCAAACAAACAGAGGGAATGAGGGAGGGCATTTCAGGTAGGCAAACAGTGTGGGAAAGGTGCAGAGGTGGTAACTCTTGGCCTGTTATGAGTTATAGACTGTGAGCTGACAGGATATCAGACTTCATGGCAGCCCTGGGAACTACTTCTACCTAATATGACTTAGAAGTGTTGTAGTTTCTCTGAGCCTCAGTTTCCTCATCCATGCACTGAATATTATATCACCTGCTTTGTCTGTCTTACAGGGAAGTTGTGAGAGTCTAATGAAACATAGTGCATTGAAGCTCTTTGTAAATTGTAAAATAACATGCTTATGTGATTCAGAGAATAATACTCATCAGCAATATGCCGAGAAGAAGGGACTGATAAGAGAAGGGAAATGCTGAGGTATGTTGGAATATTTAGGGCAGGGTTTAAAGATTCAGAATCTGATTTTTCATTTTGGCTCTCATGATCCTCATATGTCCTCCCATAAATTCAATGATCTGGCCCCTTTGCCCCAGCCTGTGTTCCTAAAATCCCACTTACTAGTAAGACAGCCTTTTAGTTTTTGTTAGCATATCTGTCTTCCCAATCAGACTGGGAGCTCTTTGAAAGCAGCCACTTTACCCCACTCATTTTATCACCTCCATGCTTAGAACACTGTCTGGCACACAGTGGGTACTTGATGTGTGTTAGTGACAACCATCCTAATGGTTACTCTTCACGGAGTTCTTACCAGTTGGCAGTCATTCTGATAAGCACTTAACAAGACTGTTCTCATCCTCACAAAAACTCTGGAAAGGAAGTCTTATTCGTACTTTTCAGATAGAAAAAATGAGTCCTGGGAGGTTAAATAACTCATCTAGGTTCAATTAATGCATGAGTGTTGGAGCTAGCATTTAAACGAAGGTGATTAGACTTTAGAGTGCCATACCTTTCTCATGAATTAATTCCCTCATTCATGCCACCAATAATGATTGTGTGCCTACCATGTGCCAGGAACCATTCCAGGCTGTGTCTGGAAGAAGCAATATGCAGGATACTAATAATCTCATACTAGGTGAAATATGAAATAATGTGTGAACAAAGCACAGAGCATCCCAGAGGCATAGACAACTTGGCTGTGGTGGGGCTGGTGGGAGCCCTCCATAGAGGAGAAGGGGAACCAGGGGCGTTCCATTCAGGCAGAAGAGCAAGCCCGGACACCATAGTGAGATACAGCAAGTCAAGTATGAATTTTGCAGTAAGACTTCTTGCCTGTATAGTGTGTTTTCTTGAGGGTGGGAACCACATCTTAAACTTCTCCATCTCCATAACCCTGCACAGCACCTGGAACTGACACTTACTGGAAGCTTGGTGAATAATAACTGATAGTGGTTTCTACATTCTCAAAAAGAGAGCAGACCTCAACTGTCAGGAAAACACTGGAAGACTGAACAGGAAGATGACTACAATTTGCAGGGGGTAGCCAAGGATGACCAGAAGGAAATGAAATTGTGTGTTTACCAAGAACTTCTTTGCTCAGCTCAGAGCATCCCCAGGTCCCCATCTCAGACCTGCTCTCCTGTTAACAAATGCAAAACAAATCCTGTCTGAGGTCCTGTGGCTTTTGTGAGTTGCTAGGATATCAATATATTTACCCACAACCACAGACACTTGGCTTGGAAACAGCCCACTCAGCCCTCACATGAGGCTAGATCATGGGGATTCAATCAACATGAGGTCCTGAAGGGGCTTTGAAATCAGCCAGGGACTTGATCACTGCTTGGAGGTGTCACAGCTTTTCTGCAGGTTTTTCCATAATAATCTTTTTTTGCTATAAGTTGATTTGCTTTGGCCTCTTCTGAGGGTTCAAATTCAGTGGTGATTTGCACCTGCCTTTTTGAATATGAAAACACATATAAGGAAGAGAAAGGAGTCATATTTACCCACTCCACAGTCCCTGGGCTTCCAGCACGGGGATGCTCTAGGTCTAGGTGACCTCAGGGAAAATAGAACATTTTGTTTTTTGGACCCATTATGTGGATGTGCAGAAAATATGACCTATAGCTCAATTGGTTAATATCCTGGCTCAAGTACCACAGACTAGAAGACCACTACATCTGCAATGATTTTTAAGAGAAGAGGGAAGGGCGAGGCTGTATTTTATCAAACTGCAGGACACAGGACTGACTCATGACCTCTACCAGGGCCAGCCACTTAGCTTCCACACGCAGCAAACACAAGTCAATTCGACTGCATCAAGGGAAAGCAAAATGGACTTACTCTCTGATTTCCAAAAATTCTTCTGAATCATCACACTCTCAAAAGCAAAATAAAACAAGTTTCTACCACCCTAGTCCTATTCTTTTTTTAAAAGAGCTGAAAACTTCTCTAAGCATCATCTTCACCCAGTACTTTTTGAGGCTGTGTTCACATGGATCCCAGGACTTTAAAGACCAGCACAAGATCCTACCTATTGTGGTTAGATGATAATTCACAGATGTGCCTCACCCCACATTCCCATAGAAATTAAAAGAAAAGAATCTTCTCTTTGGCTGAAGTTATTTCAATGGGCAAATGACCTTTAATTACTGGCAGCAAGGGTAGCTTAAAATCAACACTTCTGAAACTCTATTTTGGGCTGACGACTACAAAAAATAATTGTCTCATAACTCGTAACACTCACAATAGCTTAGGTTTTGTTTTGGTTTTTTTTTTTTTCTGGTAACTTTAGTGACATTCAAGGGGGGAACACCCCAAAACCAGAATTTATTCATTAAAAATTGTGTATTTATTCCTACATGTTTAAACTTCAGTCACCTTCAAAATACTCTTCATTTGATGCAATATATCTACTGAGATGCTTTTTCTACTGCTCACAACTGTTTTGAACTCATCAATTCTGAAGCCTTTTAGTGCTTCTGACGTTTTTTGTTTCGCCTCTTCCACATTGGCAAAATGTTTCCCTTTGAGGACTCTTTTCAAAACAAACAAACAAACAAACAAACAAAAAGTCGCTCTGGGTGAGATCTGGTGAATAAGGAGGGCGGGGCACAAGGGTCATGCTGTTTTTGATCAAAAACTGCTGAACACCCAGAGCAGTGTGGGCAGGTTGTTCATGTAAATCACCCATCATGAAATGGGCAAACACACTGAAAGAACCTCCAAAAAATAATTCACTGACGCCAAACACAACTTCTCACAACAACACTAGGTGGTACACTGACGCTGATGAGTCCCTAGAACACTAGCGGGGAAAGTCTACTAAAAGGGGCCTGCCCTCCCAAAGATAATTCTTTTCTGGGGACAGGGAGGTCCTTCCTCATATTTGGCAACTAATTCAACCTGGTAGACTCATTAGCAAGTTATATTGCTCAAAACTGCATGTTCCATGGTACACTATTGATATATTTTCTAATTGACAACTAGCAACTCCTGCTTTGAAAAATGTTCCAATTGAAATCCTTCTGACTATATACAATGATATATATTAGCTTTTTCCAATGCTTCCTTTGCCAGACAGAGTCCCAGGAGAAGAACATCTGTGTGTAAGAATTCTGTGGTCTAACTAACTCTGTGATTGGTTTTGGCCTTGGAGCTGCACGGAATCAAATGGCTATAGTTCACTGACAGAATTCACGAGGGTCCTTAAGGTCTGAGATCTCTGTTCTTCTACAATAATTTTGTTTTTCTGAACTTCCTGATTGTTGTTTTGTATTTTTTTTTTTTTGAGTTGGAGTCTCACTCCGTCGCCCAGACTGGAGTGCAGTGGCTGCTCCCAGCCACCTCAGCCTCGAGCTGCTGGGCTCTGGCAATCCTTCCACTTCAGCCTTCCAAGTAGCTGGAACTACAGGCGTGCACTACCGTGCCCGGCTAGTTTTTTTGATTCATTGTAGAGATGAGGTCTCGCCAAATTGCCCAGGCGGGTCTCGAACCCGCGGGCTCAGGCAATCCACTCACCTCAGCCTCCCAAAGCGCGGATTACAGGTTGAGCAACCGAGCCCAGCTTGTATTTTAATGTTAACACTTTAAAATATTATATGCAAATAAACTTACAGCATTTTTTTCAACATCATCACAGACCCCTCTAGCCCCCTTCCCCCATCAGATCCTAAAATGAGCCTTTGCTGCTTATTAAATTTAAGAAACAGTCCCTGGCCTCAAAGAGGTCAAGGAGCAAGGGGAGGGGGAAGCCATTTTCTACACTTCAGCCTTCCCAGGGGAAATCAGAGAAATACTACAAGCTCTATGAGTAGGTGTGAACTCATGTGTGTTGTAGACAGCTTTGTTCTAATGTGCTACAAGAAATGTCTATTCATTGTGTAAGAATAAATAGCACATGAAAGGCCCACAGAACAAATCCAAAATCTTCCATAATCGGTCTTGCTACCTCTGCTACTTCCAGACAAGAACCCTTTGCTCCAGTTCAACTGCTGTCTTCCCAGTGACAAAAATGTCTTTTGCATCACCACCTCCATGCCTTCTTCTGGCCCCTTCTCACCCACCCTACCTCAGGACTCCCTCCTTCCTTATAAGTATTCCCTCATTCAATCACTTATTCATATAGCCACATCCACATCCAATATCCTCATTTAATATGTCCAGCAAGTGGCATCTGTTTCCTATTAACGGGAACAAAAGTCCAAGCACTTCTGCCCACTGTATCTTGGTTTTGGGGTCACCAAGGAAAGCATAACACAGTCAAGCACTGAATGGAACAAGGCTTGACTCATATAGAGAAGAGACAGAGCAAGATCAACTTCAGGGGTGAGTATCAGTACCCCAGGTCCAGCAGAACCATCTCGACAGCTGCCACAGGGCTGTTGGGTTGCAAGCACCTCTTTTGTGTTACAGTGGGAGGCCCATCCCCTCCCCTTCCTGCAAAGGACAGATAGAATAGTGCAGTTGGCCAGGTGTCATATGATACATACAAAGGCTTGTACGATGAATCTGAAACAGGGGAATATATTCTCACACAAGGTAAGTCCAGCACAGGCTGAGGACTTTTTATTCATTGGTGAGGATGTATTCTAGGCCCAAGACCATTGTTTTGCAGCCCAGCAGGAATGGAAAGACGCATGCCTGAGACTGCCTTTCTCAACACACATCCACATCCTCATCACATCTCTATCCACACCCATATCCATATTCATATCCGTAGCTGTACCCATACCTATAATAGCCTCTCCCAGTTTCTATCACCTATCTTCAGTTCTATTCAACTGCCTAATTTTGATTCACTTATGTTTGATGTAAATTTTTTCCCCTACATTGGACCATTAGCGATAGTAGCATGATTTACTAATTTTTACATCTTACACCAGTACACAGTAGGTCGTCAAGGTATAGAAGATGTTGGAGAAAGTAGCACCTATCAAACAGAAATGGTTTTGGGAAATTCATAGGCATCGTCTCATTTAACCCTGGTTACCCTCTGACCTTGTCTCTCCCTGACTGGCCTTCTTTTTTCTTTCTTTTTTTTTTTTTTTGAGTAGGAATCTCAGTCTGTCGCCCAGGCTGGAGTGCAGTGGCATGCTCACAGACACTTCAAACTTGACCTGCTGGGTTCAGGTGATCCTTCTGCCTCAGCCTTCCAAGTAGCTGGAACCACAAGTGTACACCGCCACACTCAGCTAATTTTTTTTTTTATTTATTGTAGAGACAAAGTCTCACCAACTTACTCAAGCTGATCGCGAACCTCTTCTTGTCTCCGCCTCCCAAAGTGCTGGGATTACAGGCATGAGCCACTGCACCCAGCAGACTGGCCTATTTTTAATGCCTTAAAGGTGCAAGCTTGTTGCACTTCTGACCTTTGCACTGACTGTCCCTCTACCTGTAACCCTCCTCCCATGATTCCCAGATTCTCATAGGGTTGGCTTTTTTTTCCATTCTAATTTAAATTCACAAGTCATCTCTGAGAGGCCCACCCTGATCACCTTACCCATGGAGCCCAACCTGATTCCTCCACAAAGTTATTCTACATGCCAGAGTCTTCTTTCTTTCTCCCTACAGCACCTATCAACATTTGAAATTAGCTTGTTAATTTATGTATGTGTTTATTGGCTGTCTCCTCCAGCCCATCCCCATGTAAAATGTGAGTGTCCTGAGAGCAGGAGTTTGCCTGTCTTGTTTGAGTTGTATTTATAGATTAGAACAGTGCCTGACACATAGTAGGCGCTCAATTATCATTCAATGAGAGAAGAAACTAGAGAGGAGGGTGTTATATACCAGTTTTGGAGATGAAAAAACTGAAGGTCATGAAGGTGGAGTGACAAGCCTCATTCTGACAGTGAGTAATTGACAGATCTGAGATCCAAAGTCCTCCTCAAAGCCCAGCTTCTGACAGGACAGGACACGACACTGCCACTTACCAAGCACAGGTGGCTGTGTTGATAGGAATGTGATGCTTCTACTTTGATCAGATCTTCTGATGTTTCTCTTATTCCCTTGTCTATTTTGAAATTGTAGACAAACAGGGGTCTCTAATTTCAGAATAATAAAAAATAACAAAATAAATCATAATAATCATGACTTCCATGTATGCTAAAACTTTGTATAGACTATTTCACCTAATCCCCACAACAATCCCATTAGAAGAATAATTGAATCTCCACTTTACACACGAGAAAAATAAAACTCTGGAAGATGATACCTTACTGAAGGTTGGTAGTGTCAAGACAAGAATCAGAAGATACAAACAGTAATTTTAGAAGTGATTGATAAAAGACGAGGGGACCAAGATGCAAACCATCTCTTTGCCTCCAAAGTCTGTGTTCTTAACCATCATGCCAGAAAGCACCTTCTTTTCTCTCTCTCTCTCTCTTTTTTTTTTTGAGTTGGAGTCTCACTCCGTTCCCCAGGTTGGAATGCAGTGGCACACTCATGGCCACCCCAGTGTCGACCTGCTGGGCTCCGGTGATCCTTCCGCCTCAGCCTTCCAAGTAGCCAGAACTACAGGCGCACACTATCACACCCAGCTAATTTTTTTGATTTATCGTAGAGATGCAGTCTCACCATGTTGCTCAGGCTGTTCTCGAACCCGAGGGCTCAAGCAATCCCCTCACCTTGGCCTCCCAAAGTGCTGGGATGACAGGCTTTAGTCACCACACCGGCCAGACAGCACCTTCTAAGAGGCAGGCTCTGAACTGTGTACCAAGGATACAAAGACTCATTCTCTGTCCTCAACAAGCTCTTGGTCTAGAAAAGGGACCTCTGACTTGGACAAGAAAGGTACTGGGCATGGGGGAAGGGTGGAGTGGAGAAGGAGGGTTTTGGAAAATGTTGGGCCCCTGCTACCCTGAATAGGGGAAAATATAAAAGTGATTGACTTTCTAGTTCTTCAGTGTAACACCAGAGCTGCAGAGGGAGAAGGTCTACTGGAAGATTCCATCTCAGTGATGTGGCCAGCAGGAGACAGCCCGCTCCATTGTGGGCCTGGGGAAATATATGGAGGCCCTGGAGCGAGGCAGGAGGAGAAAGGAGGAGTCACAGCCACCGCTTGACTAGAGTGGTCCCTAGTCCCGGTGGCGCACTTCCCCTCCCAGCCTCCAGCTGCCTGCTCTGACTCACGGCTGCTTGGCTTCAGGAAACCCACTACAACCCAATTTTCTGCCTGGGTTACTTGGTTTTGGTTTCACTTTCTAGTCCGGAGCTTGATCATGTTTGTTGTCTATTAAACTTCCAAATTTCCTTGAAATTTTCAAGATTTCTTGCGGAATGAAAACCAATTGATCTTGAGACAATGTGATCACCCTGGCGAATATTCTAGAGCTGACAAGAGGGATAAACAATGACTTTTTTTTTTAAATCATGATGAGGGCTTCTTGGTCTGTAAAGTCAGCAGTACCAATATGTGATGATAGAAAAAAAAAAAGTTGTCTCATTCGGGGTTCAGCAAGAAACAGAATGCCCACTCAAACGTAGTTACTCAGAGGGAGTTTAATGAAAAGACCACTTCCTTGGGTGCCAAGGAAATCCTGGGGCTTAGAACAGTAGGGAGTCACTACCAACCCTACCTCTTAAAAGGCAAGAAGAGGGAGCAGTTCCTGGAACCAAAAGAGGGTAGTTGGCTGGAGAGGGCCACCCAACAAGTTGCCACCTTAAAGGAAAGCAACCGTGCCCCAGCAAAATCCTGACAGAAAGGGGCCAAGGAGATTGAGTTCCTCATGCTCACTTTCCTTCTATTCCTGCACCTCCTGCCCGTGACTCACCTCGGCTGGAAGCTAGAAGGCAAAAGAGCTCATTGATGTGGTCTAGGCGAGTCAGTCCCATGGGCTACAGAGGTGGATACAGAAGGATGGGAGTCGTCTGGAGGTCCTTGAAAACTCACCAGCACAATAGTTTGTGGCTGGTTGATAATAACTATATGAAGAGTGATGCTTTTGGTAGATAACTGTCATTGACTACTCAGTAAATACCTGGCCCTTTCAAAACACTTTTGAGGCCTAGCTCATTTGATCCTCATAGTAAGCCGGTAAAGTAGGCACTATCCCAGTCCCACTTTACAGAAGAGGAAATTAGGAATGAATGAGGTAAATGCTAGCTAGCAAATAGAGGAATATGAATTCAAACCCAGATGGCTGTGATTAGAGACCAATGCTCATTGTCTACTGGACCACCCCATCTTACCCAAAATGGTAACAGAGGAGGTAGGTCCAAAGTCATTGCGGAAATGGAGGGAGTAAATGATTAACCCAAGGTGGAAGGTGGAGGTGGAGAGAGAAACAGAGAGAGAGAAATCCATGCCAATTGCACATACGAACCCAAGGTGGAGGTGGAGAGAGAGAGAGAGAGGGAGGTGCATATCAATTGCACATACAAACCCAAGGTAGAAGGTGGAGGTGGAGAGAGGAGAGAGGAAAGAGAGAGAGAGAGAGAGAGAGAGAGAGAGAGAGAGGGGCATACCAATTGCACATACGAACCCAAAGTAGAAGGTGGAGGTGGGGGGGGAGATAGAGCGAGAAAGAGAGAGAGAGGTGCATACCAATTGCACATACGATACGACCAAATGTCTAATTATAGCCAATAAGGCCCCTCATGATCTGTGCCCTGCTACTCATCTTTCTCCATTCCCCATGGGGCACTGTGTCCCAGCCAAACCAAACTCTACTTAGTTCTCTAAATAGCCCTTAGGTATTCTGCCAGGGACACTTCACCCTGCCTTCTGTTCACCCATCTCAAATCTCATCTGTCGGACCCTGGTTTTGGCCCTTCTTTCATCTTTCTTCCTCCCTCCCTTCTTCCTTCTTCTAACAGATATTTATTGGCATAGGCACAGTGGTAGTTGTTGCTGACACAGGGCAGTGCTGGTCCTTGCCCTCATGGAATTTCCACCAGGAAACCTTCCCTCTGTTCTGTTTTTTGCAGCAGCCGGACCTCTCCTATTACAGCCTCTCTTACCCTGTCCTCTACCACCCAGTCATGTGCCTGTCTCCTCTATTAGACCATAGGCTCTTGAAGGTTGGACTATGTTTGTCTCTCTGAGTATTAGTTTCTTATTGCTGCTATAACAAATTACCACAACTTAGTGGTTTAAAGCAATCTTACAGTTCTAGAAGTAGGAAGCCCACAAATCTCACTGGGCCAAAATCAAGATGCCAGGAGGCTTCATTCCTTTTTGGAGGCTCTAAGGAAGAATCCCTGTTCTTGTCTTTTTCAACCTAAAGGTTGCCTGCATTCCTTGGCTGATGGCCCCTTCCTTCATCTTCAAAGCCAGTCAAGGCTGATGGAGTCTTTTTCACATCACATCACTCCGACACTCTGTTCCTTTCTCTTCTACCTTTTAAGGGCTCTTGTGATTATATTGGTCCACTTGAATAAACCAGGGTAATATTTCAAATTGATAGTTAGCTGATTAGCAACTTTAATTCCATCTGCAGACTTAATTCCCTTTT
Organism: Carlito syrichta; assembly: GCF_000164805.1. Classification (NCBI taxonomy): domain Eukaryota; kingdom Metazoa; phylum Chordata; class Mammalia; order Primates; family Tarsiidae; genus Carlito; species Carlito syrichta. The sequence continues at coordinate 795,972 of NW_007258892.1, read as the reverse complement.
GCCATGTAAGATAACATAATGCATGGGTTCCAGGGATTAGGACATGGACATCCTTAGTGAGCCATTTTTCTGCCTACCATACTATGTGTCCCCAAATGCTAGTAGTCTAGGGCAAAAATGGAATGTTTAAATAAGCAGGTGGGTATGTGTATGGAACATATAGAATTTCTATATGTGTCTAAGGCATGTGTCTGTGTGGGTGACGTGTGAGTATGGTGGGTGTCGGTGCGGGTATATGTATATGTGTGCAGTTCAGGGGATTGCACTGTCCGATCTCATTAGTTATGCTTATATTTATGCATATGTTTTGGGAGGTGAGAGAAAATATAAACACGAGCTAGATGATTGAATACTATTTTTCTGATAACTGTGAAATATTTGCTTTATTTCCCAGGTGGATACTTGGGCTTCAGAGACATGGATTTCTTTTCTCAGTACTTGCATGTGCTGGTGACCATACTCAGAGTGAAGGCAGAATCCTGCCTGGGCCAGGTAGCTCTTCTAGAAGGGCCCGTGTGAGTCTCTGTGTGGCTCAGACACATTCAGTGCTGCCAGCCATGAGGAGACCAATCAAGGCCCAGTTTCCCTTTTTCCCATTTTTAGGAGAGTGACAGTGTCTGACATGGAATCCTGTTCAAATCTCCAGGCCATTCCTTGCCTAAGTGCACAAATCCAAGTGCAACAGAGCCTGGCAGAATCCTTGGGGGTCATGTAGCCTACACCCTTCAATTTATAGATGGAACCGTGAGCTCTTCTTGGGTAAGAACTTTGCATCATATGAGTCTATAACATCAGGATTCTTTAGCGCTTTTTGCTCCCCAGGTTCTCATGCCTTTAAGAGATAAAACCTAGAGATGGTGCTTCTAGACACAGCCTCTTTATTCCCATGACATTTCTACTTAGAATCTCTGTCAGATTTCTCATGCAGGGAGTTGGGCTGGACTATTTAAACATTCCAAGGAATTTTTTCAACCCTCAAAGTCGGCCCCAAACTGTAGCTTCTCGCTCAGTGTTTTCTGGTCCTATCTTAACCTTCTCAGTCCTCCCAAGAAAACATCCTTCATCCATGTATTCATGCAGCAATATCTGGAGTCCATACTGAGTGTAGCCATGTGCTGAATGTCAGGTACATTGCAATACACAAACATGGAACCCTGCATAGAGGGGTTTTTGATCATAGAACTTCCAGGTTACCTTGAAACCCAGTTAGTCCCAAGATGGTTTCACTTCTAAATAAGAAGAGAAAGAGAAAGAGAGAACAGATGGACACCTGCAGTAGAGTGAGAGTGGGGATGGGCAGGGAGAAAAGAGATCATGGGAGAAAAAAAAAAAAAAAAAAAGACTGGCATACAGAGACTCAGAGGGAGACCCTGTGATAAAAAGCCTAGCTGTAGCTGTATGTGCCATGCTGTGACATTGGTGAAGCAGGGTAGGTGTTCTGTAAATGGTCACAGCCTCCCCCAGTAAGACTGAGAGCAGAAAACATTCACTTACTCTCATACATTCAACCAATATTTATTGAGCACCTACAATGTAGGAATTAGACACTTCCCTGGGTCTATGTCAGCATCCCTAACTTTAACCCAGGGCTGCACACAGCAGGTACTCATGACCCTATACTGAAAACAGAGCACAAATGTTGACTCCTATTGAACAAATAGGTGCTGGGAAAGCCCCTGAAGGACAGATACCTCCCACACTGAGTTGAGAACATTCATAAGACAAGGATGCATCTAGCTTCATTCCCCAGCATATATTAATAGTGGGTTCACTGAGGAGCGAGTTGAATGAATGAATGAAGCAGTGGAGGCCTCTCAGACATCTCAGATCCTAGGATCCTTACTGTGTCGTTTGAGTCTTAGCAGAGGGGATCACTGGCCCTCAACCCCTTAGCCCCTTTGCTCTCCTGTTCCTGGATGAAACGAACCCACAGGCAAAAGTGGGATTATCCTGGAGGCACATTGGGTCTTCCAATAAGCAACAGAAGCTGAGTCAGGGGAGCACCAGAGTCTGGGGAAGTGGGAACCTAAGTCAGGCTGGCTCCCAGTTTAATTCCTCATGTAGTAAAGGGCATTGGAAATTTAGGCTCGGACCCATGGAAGTCTGAAAGGTTGGAGACACCAGGCAGCAGAAGCTTCCAGACAATGCATGGCACCTGAAGTTAGGTGAAGTCCAAGATGACTGCTCCTTTCTTCTGAAAGGGGCCTCTGAAGGGGACACAATTTGCCACCTCTAACAGCAGCCCTGGCCCCATTCCATTCAGTCTCCTCAGTCACCCCTAGACCTGGACCAAAGCTCTGTCCATTCTCTTCTAAGCAATGCTGGAAGCCATACTTCCACCCTCATCACGAGTGCATCCTGGAATGGGTCTCCCTTGAAGTGGGCTCGGTAACACCTTCTACACCCATCTCCAGTCACTCCTATAGGGCAGACTCTGCAAGGTATAAGGGATATAAGTATAGGAACACCTCAGCAGTTCAGGTGGGCAGAGGGTAGGAGATAGGTATTGTGAGTAGGCAAAAATATAGATATAGTGTGATGATCTATATAAACTGCTTCAGAAACAGAGAATGAGCAACATTCTGCATAGGGATTTTTTTTTTTTTTTAGACAGAGTCTCATTTTATTGCCCAGGTTAGAGTGTAGTGGCATGATACCAGTTCACTGCAGCCTCGACCACCTGGGCTCAGGTGTTCTTTCCACTTCAGCCTCCTGAGCTGGGACTACAAGCACGTGCCACCGTACCTGGATAATTCTTTGATTTTTTTATGGAGACGAGGTCTCTCTATATTACCCAGGCTGGTCTTGAACACCTAGGCTCAAGAGATTCTCCTGCCTTGGCCTCCTGAAGTGCTGGGATTACAAGCGTAAGTCACAGCATCCAGCAGCAGGAGAAGCTTTTAATGGGAGGTGGAGGGAGTGAGATTTGCAGGGAAACAAGGAGGCTGTAGCACTGGCCTAGGTGAAAGGCAGGATACACCTGAATGAAACAAATGGCTGGAAGGAAGGAGAAAAGTCGGCACACTCAGAAGATATTGGGCAGATAGGGGGAACAGAATCTAAGGCCAGGTCAGATAAGAGAGGGAGGAGTTGGAATGACTCCAGGATTCCTGCATGGCGCACTTCATCCGGTGGGGAATTTGGGCAAAGGACAGACTGGCGGAACAATCAAAAACTCCATGTGGGGCAAGTTGGGTTTGAGGTTCCTGTCAGATTAAGAGGTGAGAAGCCATGGCAGCCTGGATACGTGGGTAATCGCTCCTGGCGCTCTAGGCAGCAGAACTATCTGGAGGTGGATGGCGGGAGAAGTTGTACAAGAATGAGCAAGGCACTGACAGTCAAATTAGGATGAGATTAATAAACAACACACCATTCTTTTGAGTTCAACTTTCTTCTAGAACCCAGCACTGACATTATTAGACAGCGTCTTCAGTCTTCAAATTGAATGTGCAAACATCAAGATGAGGTTCACACCTTTCTGTTAGAACACTTACCTGTCCCATAATCCAAGATTTTGCTAAAACATACTCCTGGCCTTTGATTTTTTGCATCTTTATTTCCTTAAAATGTACCAAATTTCAGTCTGCACGTGGAGGCACCAGGATCCCAGCCTCAGGTGAGAGCTCAGTCTTCAGGTCAGCCTTTTCTCTCAGCTGGGTCTTACACAAAATCTCGTTGAAGACTCCTTGTAGGGTAGCAGATTTCCCCAGTCTTACCAATTTACAGATTTTTCTTCTAGCCATCAAAAGGAGTGTCTCAGGATTTTCAAATTTCCTTCTGGCACAGTACACAATAAGAAAAGGCAACATGGCCCTTAGTCACGGAGGCTCCTTTGTGCCCAGGAGAAAATGTTTATGGTACAATTTAGCCTGAAGCAAATCCACCATCAGCATTTTTATAAACCTCAGAGAAAGAAGAAGAAACAAAAGCTGTCGAAATGTGAAAATAATTAGAAAAGAGACTTTCCCAGGGAACAAACATGGCCCACACTGTACGGAGGGAAGAACAAACAAACTTTGGGAAGGTTATGGAGCTGTAAAATCCTTGTTTATTTCTGAGGAAAGAAATAAAGTTGGAGAAAAGCCACTGGGTCTGCACAATAATAAATCGAGTTCCAGGGGGCGGGGAAGGAGGAGTTGGACTATAAATTCAGAGTTAAAAACAAAGCAGCATTCCAGCAGTCCCTAGTGGCGTGTGAACCTGTGCCGCTGCTTGATTTCTGGAGAGATCTGGTTCCTGCCCAGTGTCCCCGGCTTCCCAAAGTCAGAGTGCCCTGGGTGCTGCTGAGTCCCGCCTCCCCCTCACCAGAAAGTCATTTGGTTTGGGTTAAGGTTTCTGAATCTAGTCTTAGGGTTGTTCAGATTTCACAAAAGGGAGAAAAATCAAAACACCCTAGTTCCCTCTTCTTCTCAAGCTGAACTTTCCACAGCAGTTTCAGCATTGACAGAAACCGCAAGGAACTCAGTGAGGCATGACCAGGGCCAGCCCAGGAGGGCCCTGGAGGAAATTCCCACAGCACTTGGAAGGGGAGCTCCCTGGGCTTCTTTCCGCCCTAGGCCGCGAGTAAATTTGCCTGTGAAAGGTCAGGACAGAGCTGCCTCTTGGCTGAGGGATTTTTCCCCAGGCTAACACCTTAGGGAGAGACAGGTACTGTTTCCTGAGAAGCCAAACTTCTGGAAACCACACCCAGAGCAACTGAAAACCCTGGGCCTTATAAAGTGAGTTCGAAGGTCAGGCACAAAGTTGTAGTTTTCACATTTGGTGAAAAGCCCGATCGTGTTCTTTGCCTCAAATCTTCAGACTTTTTCCCCCCTCTATTTTTAAATGGAAATTTGAGCAAGGAAATTTAATTCATTAATATTGACTTAGGGCCCACTACCTGCATATGCCTGCTATGCTGAGCTCTTTAAATCCAGTGTCTTATATCATCCACATGAAAATTCTGTGAGATAAACACCCTTATCATTTCGTATTGCAGATGAAGAAGCTGAGGCTGAGAGCTCATATGATTGGCCCAATATCACATGCCTGGTAAGGGATGGGAACAGGACCCAGACTGGGGTCTGTCTCTACCTTCATTTCTCGGAATCCCTAAACAGTAACGCTAGCTTTCTGCCCCCAGAAATCCACCGGTTCAAGTATATTGGAGATGAGATTTTACTACAGTTAGTTAGACTCATTAAGAGTTGGAAACAATAACAAATAATAACAGTACCGAGAAGCTACAATTATTAAGCACTGCCTATACCCAGGCTAAACACTTTCCCTCTGTTATTTTAACCACTCCACAAAAATGCCCTTTTGAGGAAGGTGGTATATCTGTTTTACAGATGAGATAACAGAGTCAGAGAGAAGAGGAGACTCTTCCCAAAGGTCCCCCAGCCAGTAAGTGTCAGAACAATCTCAGTGTGTCAGCTAGGTTTTAGCAGTGGCTCAAAGACCAGTTCTTATGTAGGGTCTTGGGGTTTGGGTGGTCTCTGTGGAATATAATCTATAGGCAAAATCTTTTTGAACCTGAAATGACTGACTAAAAACATAATTTTGCCTGAGCCCGTGGGTTCGAGACCCGCCTGGGCAGCGAGACCTAATCTCTACAATAAATCAAAAAATCAGCCGGGCGTGGTAGTACATGCCTGTAGTTCCGGCTACTTGGAAGGCTGAGGCAGAAGGATTGCTGGAGCCCAGCAGGTCGAGGCTGCGGTGGCCGGAAGCGGCCACTGCACTCCAGTCTGGGGACAGAGTGAGACTCCAACTCAAAAACAAACAAACAAACAAAAAAACCCCCATAATTTTGTGCTAAATCAGATGCCATCTTAACAGATATCTGGTATAGGCACCTCTGGTATGGGAGGTGAGTTAGAATCATGGAGCCATATTTTGTTATTCTTTGATCTTAATATAATAGCTGCTGTCCTTAATTAAGCATCTACATATGACAGGTAGGGTTATCATCCTATTTTACAGATGAGAAAATTCTGACTGAAAGAGGTGAAGTGATCTACCCGAGTTGAAATAGCCAGATGACAAAATTACTGGGACAAGCACACAGGTCTTTTGAGATTTTCTGCAAGGGTTTTTCACGCACCCCATGATAGTTCTATACGTCATTCTCATTTCTTTATTTCTGCTATGTTTTTCGCTCACTTGCTATATTAGTTTCCTATTGACACTGAAACAAGTTACCACAAACTTGGTGGCTTACAACATCACACATTTGTTCTCCTACATTTCTGGAGGTCAGACGTCTGAAATCACTATCACTGGGCTGAAATCAAGGTGTTGGCAGGGGTTTCTGTAGGGGAGACTCCATTTCCTTGCCTTTTCTAGTCTTGAAAGTTGCATTCCTTGCATTCCTTGCTCTTTGGCTCAGGGCCCCTCCTCCATCCTTACAGCCAGCAGCCTGTCGTCTTCTCTCTCTGATTCTGCCTCTAGGGCCGCCTTCTTTTCTGTCTATGCCAAATCTCCTTCTCTACTTCCTTTCACACATTACCTTCTTTTCTGTCCATGTCAAATCTCCCTCTGCCTCTTTCTTGTGATTGCAGTTAGGGGCATCTGGACAATCCAAAAATAATCTCCCCAACTCAAGTTCCCAATGACATCCTTTTTCATATTCACAGCTTCCCGGGATTAGGACCTAATATCTTTGGGGAAACTTTTTCAGCCTACAACAGTTACTTTCCCTCTGACAATTACAATATTCTTTTTTTGTTGTTGCATAATTGCATTTTTTTCCAAGAATGGATGTGGGATTGAGTTTGATCACCTACACTCTCTTGCTTGGTATGCTTAGTGACCATGGACACTATACATTTACCTATTTCTTCCCAGTTGTCCAACTTTGTATGCCAGTTGCCTGGTTTGAGTGTCCAGTCCACGGCGCTCTCTTCCTTTTGCAGTTGTTATGAGAAAGCTTGACACAAGGCAATGCCTAGTCAACAGTAAAGTGTAAGAATCAAGCCCACGAAAAGGTGAAAAATGCCTTTAGGGAGTTGATAACAGGATTGTAGCAGTGTATCACATCCATATGAAAAGTTACCTGGTAACACCAAGGATGGTCCGCAAAATGTCAAGCTGTGAAAGGTAACTGGTATTCAGAAGAGAAAGGTGTCCCATGAGTAAGAGAGGTCACAGAAGAACTGTCTGGAGGGACTGCAGCCTGCATGGAATTTTGAGCAGTAGGTAAGAGCTGGAAGAAGGGAGCTACCATTTTTGAATGTTTTCTTTGGGCTGAGCCTTTTTTACCTGCCTTCTCATTTACTCCTTACTACAACCTGGGGTGTCACCGTATTGCCCTTGATATCCTTAATGTCATCAAATGTCTTCCTTTCACTATTTCCTTTATCTTTGGGTAAAGAAAAAAGTCACTAGGAGTCAGATCAGATGAGTAGGGAGGGTGCTCCATTACAGTTATTTGTGCAGTGCTGTGTAAGGGCATGGTGGCAAGTTTGCAAACTTAATTATCACACCTCAACAAGTAATGACAACAGCTTTGATGATCATTTCAGAAAAAGTGTTCCCAAACTGCTTTGACGGGTGGGCTAGGCACTGGCATCAGTGCCTAGCTTCCCAAGGGGAGTACTTTGAAGGTGATCCTAGTGATATTCAGCAATGAGTTATGTAGCACTTTTTCTAGGATGGTTCACCAACCTAATTGTCAGACCTCATATGTTTACAATGAGGAAACTGAGGGTTGGTCAGAAAGATGATGTCCCTGGCTCAGCTGATAGATGGCAGAGCTAAGATCCAACCTTAAGTCACCTGACTGGAGCTTGTGTACCTTCTGCACTCTGATACCTTTGACCTGCAACCCTGGCCTCAGGGCTAAGTCATGGTAACATGATCAGTGTCCAGTGCACATTGGAAAGAAGATGCCTATATTGCAATACACAGAGGAACTGAAACCACATGACATTAACACCTAGAGGTTGCACACTGGTAGTCCACAGGCTACAACTGACGTGAAGATACATTTTTGGAGAGGTTCACCCAAGGCTTAAAGAAAATATGAAGCCCATCCCTGATCTAAATCTTTAAAATCGCCGTCAGCACAGTAAAGAAAGTAGATCTTAATTCCTACCTGGCAAAAATCAGCCAGCATTAGAGGGAACAGGAGCTCACCACACCTTCAGGCATTAATCTCCAGGTTTCTATGGACAAGTGAGTTGGAGACTCTTGGCAAACACTATGTCTTAACATCCAGACGCTCATTTTGAGAAACGAAATCAGATAGCCTTGACCTTCAATGTTCATTAAAATTTCTAAATAATGTCAATATACTGACTGAAAACAAATCCAAGCACAATCGTTTTTCTAAGCAATAACTTCTACAGGGCCCATCACATTCCTTCTTCAGCATTACTGAAAAGCCTCACACAACTATTTGAGATTAATAACTATGGCCAGACATGTACTATGTTAGTGCACAAAACACCTTCCGATTCCTTAGTTCTTATGATACTCAGAAAAAATACTAGGAGTTGAAAATTACTATTCTGTATGCAGGTGAGTGAATTCTTTAGATTGGCAGTGAGTTCGACCAGAAACAGCACTGCTGTCTGGTTTTGAGCCCCTGTGAGGTATCGGACTAGGGCTTTCCCCTCCAAGACCCTGATCTCTATACGATGGGGCGGGGAGACGGGTTGGTCAGACAGGATGGCACACATGGACCCATCTACTCTGAACTTCTTTGAAAGAAGAGCATAATCTTTCAACTATAAACATACACATGCTTCTTTGTAATGGCATGAAATTGCCCCAATTTAAAAGAAGCTGTGGGTCCCCTCCCACTGTGGGAGCTTTTCTATCCTCTCAATAAATTGTGCTTTAAAACAAACAAACAAACAAATAAAAAATAAATAAGCTGTGAATCTTGGTGGAAGATTTAGAGTTTTAGTATATATTTTTTTTTTTTGCACCAGTCCCACCCATGTCTCTGTAGGCTCAGAAAACTCTAGTGATTACATTATTACATTACATTTATTGTGCGTTTTATATCTATTATTATTACATTGTAATATATACTTAAATAATTATACAACTCACCATAATGCAGAATCAGTGAGAGCCCTGAACTCGTTTTGCTGCAACTAGATGGTCTCAGCGCAGGTTTTTAGAGAAAAATGAACTACTGAGTATGAAAATTTAAGTCAGTCTTTTGAAGAAGACTAGCCTCAGAGAGGTTCAGTAGCTTGTCTGAGGACACACAGCAGTAAATGATGTTCCGTGCATGAGACACACAGGACAGCAAGAGTCAGTGAAGAGGTGTTCCAGGTAAGAGCATTTTCTCTGGCTCTGATTCCTCCTGGGACCAAATGTGGTGAATTTAGAACTATATTTAAGGTTAGGACCTTTTAAGTCAGATGTGAGCACCACCCCTTGGCTTTTGGGGGAGACTGAGCCCTCTACTTTTAAAACATATAAGAAGCTTGACAGTATCATAGGGCAAGCCTGTGCACATATCTGAGCAACTGTGGGCACATTTTGGGTCTAAAACAAACAGTTTGTGATTGGCTGGGATGCCCAGCAATGGTCTGTCTGGCTGATTGGTCTGGCACTGTCATGAATTGTAGTCTCCTGAGACTCAGTCACATGTCCCTAGATCTGCAGTCCCCAACCTTTTCGGTGTCAGGGACCAATTTCGTGAAAGAGAATTTTCCCACAGACTTGGGGGTGGGGGATGATTTGGGGATGATTCAAGCACATTACACTTATTGTGTGCTTTATATCTATTATTATTACATTGTAATATATACTTAAATAATTATACAACTCACCCTAATTCAGAATCAGTGAGAGCCCCAAGCTCGTTTTGCTGCAACTAGATGGTCCCATCTGGGGATGATGGGGGACAGTGACACCTGAAGTGTGTTGCTTGTGTCCAGTCTACTCTGTATTTTCATTTGGTTGCTGTCACTGCAGAAAACCCTACTTTTTTACAAAGACGGAGGTTGGGAATGGAATCAGGCTTTTCAGTGCTGATCAGGCGGTAATGCAAGCGATGGGGAGCGGGCTGTAAATACAGATGAAGCTTCACTGGTTCTCCCACCTCTCACCTCCTGCTGTGCAGCCAGGTTCCTGACAGGCCACGGATGGGTCCAGGAGTTGGGGACCCCTGCCCTGGATGGAGCACTGCCCAACGGCCATCTTGAGTCCTGTTCTGTAGCATTCCTTCTACCTCTCTCTACTTTGGTTTCCTCATCTGGAAAATGGGAGGACAATGCCAATTCCCAGCATTGTTCTGAAGCACAAGACTTTATACCTCAGCTTGTTTCCCTACTGTTGTGACTTGAGACATATTGTTTAACTTTTTGAGCCTCATTCATCTGTCAGATAAGGATAACAAACTAATGTCTGCAAAGAGTTGTCGTTAAGATGAAATCAAATCATGAGAGAGAAGATCCTGACACTTAGGATAAGGGCAGCCATTTTTGTTAGAATAGGAAAGGCTTTTGTAGAATAGAAATTGCTGCTGAAGTCTGTGGTCAAGGTGTTATCACTGCTGTGTTGTTACTATTACCGCCCTCTGCAGATGGGCCTGGACAAGAGATCTGAGGCAAGTAGGGAAAGGCATGAGTCATGTGAGGGCAGTCCCAGGAGCTCTCAATGCAAGAGGCACTACATTTCAGGTCGATTGTACAACCCATCCCATGGCCTTCTTCAGCCCCAAAGACTGAAAAAAATAAAAATGAAAAGCAAACCACAGCATTTTAAAACCTCCCACCAGTTTTGCCTTTCCTTCCCCGACGTCTTGTTTTTGGGAAGGGCTGTTTCAGCCACAGCACAGTCAAGAAAACAGGGTGGTTTCCCTTGACCCCTGGCAACCAACATGCACATTTTCCTAAGCTTTGGTGCAGAAACCCACAAGTGATTTTTAAAAGTAATAAAGTTCTTCTCTATAAATAAACCCTTATGCTTTCTGCTGTGGGTCTGGAGTGATGAGTTTCCTTTTCTTTCAGAACTTAGTAAGGGCTGGGTTCCCTTTACAGAGGAATTGCACGTTGTGAAGTGAGTGGTATTCGGGGGAATCACACACCATTATGTTTTCCAGCACTGTGTGAATGGCAAAGTTTCAAAACTTTTACCTAAAGACGCACCACTCCTCAACAACACATATATTTTTCACGGCATACCCCATCCCCACTTCCCCTAGAGATTTTACTGTTGCTGTTTTTTACTGGTTTTCTAGAGTCTGACAGAATAAGCATTCATTAATAATTTACTCAGTAACCCAGCACAGTGGACAATGGATAAGCTTTGGAATCCAGAGACCTGAGTTTAAATTCTAACTTTGTTCCTGACTAGCTGTGTGATCCTGGACAAGATGCTTACATAGTCTTGGGCACATTACTTAGCATCTCTGTGCCTGCCTCAATTTCTTGAAAATGAATAACTCATAGGGCTGTAGTAAGAATTACATGAAGCATGTACACACACACACACACACACACACACACACACACACACTCACATATTTAAGCCCCCAAGCACACAGTCAGTATTTAATAAAAGGTCATTGTTACCTGACAAGTTCTTAGCATGACTAGTTATCATCAAGGAAAAGAAGGCTCGCCCTGCTGGCATTTGAAAGTGGATTTAATTAAGGGACAATTTACAGGGATGGGGCAGGGCTAAGGGAACAAATAAGGGATATTGAGGCACCAGGAGACTTGCAGCAATGGGGAACTGTTACTATCCCCAATCTAACGGGACAAGAGGAGGATAAGGTATTGCAGGAGCCATGGAGGAGGAGCTGCTGGCAGAAGCTGTGGAAGTAGAGGACACCAGACATTGACACACCCTGCCCAGGAAGGAGCAGCAGGAGAGCCAGGAAGAGTCCCAGCTTCTCTTTCTCCTGCCACCCTGGAATCTTTTGCTGATGGCTGCCATTTGTTAAACCCAACCGGAAGACAGAAGGCAAGAGAGTACTCCTGACACAATCAGAGGTGTCGGCCTCTCTATGGCACCAGAGAATAGATATGGGAAGAGGGTGCAAATGGAGAATCCCCAGACTGGTCAGACAAAAACTACCATGATTCTCACATTGGCTAGTATGAGTCCACATACTGTAAATAAAACTGTAAATAAAACTTCAGCAAAAAACTTAAAGTAGTGATTGTAATCACATCGCTGCAGGTGTGAAAACCCTACCTTGATACCCCAGTGCCTAATGAAACAAGCCCGCCCATTCTCCCCTCCAGAATCCTGCCCCAGGCCTTCCCTTCTGGCCTGTGGTCTCCTGCCTCTCCCCTTCTTGCGTTCTCTAGAATGCACACGCTCTGTCATGTTCCTCTGCTTCCCATTTGCAGTTCCATGGGAAACTTTTGATTGGTGGAAGTTTGATGGATAAAAGTCCTTACCAATCCTCTGTCCCCTTCTCCTGCTGCTTAGTCAATGTCTTGTCATTCTATGACACTCAGGCTGGGCACCACCTTCTTTAAGAAACGTACCTAACCCATCTTCCTCTGTGTTCCCATGCAGAGGCAGTAGAGTCTTGTAGGTAGAACTCTGGAACCAGGCTGCCCTGCTTGCTATTCCTGGCTACACCATTTCCTAACTGCATGGTGTTTTTGCCACTTAGTACTCTCTGTTCTTTAGTATTATCATCTGTAAGATGGGCTAATAATAGTACCCACTTGACTGGGTTTTCCTAAGGGTTAAATGAGTCCATGTATGTAAATCACCCAAAACAATGTCTGACATACAGTAAGTGTGTAGTCGTAATAAATATCAGCCAATGCATTTTTACCTTTTTTATTACTATTATACCATAGTAGTTAACTCAATATAGTATAATTAAAGGTTTATTTTATTTCATCATTGATTCTATGAGCAACTCAAGGATAGGGTCTACGTATATATTCCCAAGGCCTAGTGTCTGATGCATAGTAGGTGCTCAAATATGACCAGTGAGTGAATGTGTGAATACAGGAATGGTATGAGGGCGAGTTTCTGGAATCTAGTGTGGGCTTTCATGTGAAGTGCACCATCGGCCTTTTCTCAAGGATATAAGAAGCTAAGACATCAAGTTTCAAAACTAAGTCCCTCCAGTGCAAGATTGGGCCACCCAGCAAGACGACTCTCCTGAAGACCTGGCCTGCGTGCTGGGCTCCTGCCCTGAGCAGCCAGCTGCTTTCTAATCTAATTGTGTGGCAAAAGAAACAGCTCCTCCACCCTTCACACTTCCTCCTCCCACGTTAGAAACCAAGAGAAAAGATCTGTATTTGTGCCAGAGTCCCCGGCCGTCTCTGGGGAAGGCAAACACTTCCCCTTGTCCATGCAAAGTCATGGTCAGGACATGCAAGGGTGGAGGGGTATGATCAGAGAATCCACGGGGCCTGGGATGCTCTGCAGGTCAACTCAGTCCTAGGAGCAGGTGTGTGCTTGGGGTGGGGGTGGGGGGTGCGGGAGGGGCAGATACAGACACTCAACTACCAGTCCACGGCAACCGGACACACTTCTGGGCTCCCAGGACTCCTTACATTCAGTCATTTACTGCCTTATCTTCCCATCGCATCCCATCATATTCCATTAAAACAAAAGGCTGAGTCCTAGGGAGTCCTGCATGACCCGCCTCCTGGCCGCCCCACAACCCTCATTTCCCCCATCCTTCCCCTCACTCACTCTACAGCAGGCAAGCGGGCCTCTTAGCTGTTTTTTTTGAGAAGCAAGCACACTCACCATTTCTTGGATGTTTCTCAACTCGGGCGTCCTTGTAGCTCTATCTTTGTCCTTATTTGTCTATTAGCTCCTTCATTTATCAGACCATTACATTTTTGTTCTATTTTGAATCTTTTGTTTTTAATTTTGGTAAAACACCTATAGCACACAATGTACCATTTTAACCATATTCAAGTATACAATTCAGTGATGTTAAGTGCATTCACATTGTCGTGCAGCCATCACCACCATCCGTCCCAGAACACTCTTCATCTTGCAAAACAGAAACTCCATACCCATTATACAATAACTCTCTGTTTCCCCTCTCCCCCCAGCTCTTGGCAACCGTCATTCTACTTTCTGTTTCTACAAATCTGAATCCCTCATATGCTTGGGAATATACATTATTTGTCCTTTTGTGCCTGGTTTATTTCATTTAGTGTAATATCCTCACGGGTTATCCGTGTTGCAGCATGTGTCAGAATTTCCTTCCTTCTAAAGGCTGAATAATATTCCATCGTATGGTTATACCACAACTTGTCTGCCCATTCATCTGCTAATGGACAGTTGAGTTGCTTACAGCTTTTTTCTATTGTGAATTGTGCAGCTATGAACATAGGTGTGCTCATATATGTTCATGTCCCTGCCTTCGTTTCTTTTGGGTATACATGCAGAAGTAGAATTGTTGGATCCTCTGGTAATTTGATATTTTGGGGGGAAATGGCCACACTGTTTTGCACAGTGACTACACTCTTTATTTCACATGTCTGCCAGCAGTACACAAAGGTTCCGATTTATCCACATCAAGAGTTCTAATTTATTCACATCTTTATCAATACTTGTCAGTTTCTGGGGTGTGGCTTTTTTTTTTTTTTTTTGGATGGTAGCTATCCTAAATGAGTGTGACACTGTATCTCATGATTTTTAACCATTTCTGAGTACTTACTATGATCCAGATCTCAACTGAGTGATTGTCAGAGCATGCAAATAAAATCCAGTTCCTGCCTGCCAGGAAGGGAGAGGGTGAAGAGTACACCTGAAGAGAACCGTGTAGGAACCAAGCCCCTAAATGCTATTTACTCATTTCATCCTCACAGTTTCTCTATGGTGAATAAAATTATCCCATTTTAGTGAAGAAACCAAGATTTACCAGAGTTCAGGGACTTCCATTCTGGTTGTAGAGCTAATATAAGTGACAGAACTAAAAACACATGTTTTTGAGACTTAAAAGCTCTCTTTTCTATGACAGTTGTTCTCAGATTTTTTTTTAATTTAACTGAGCAGAAAAACATAAAAATAACTTTGAGGCACTGACTGAGTGTTGCCAACTTTTTATTTGGCAAAACAAGAACATTGGAAATCAATTAATTTACCATCTAATGTCACTGTCCCTGCATAAAAAGAGATTTTAACCACATACCCTTTGGAAAAGCACACATCATAAAAGAAAGTTTATTCAACTAAAATAAACTGAGTTTTATGAAAACCTCACTCCACTGTCTGTAATTTTCTAATTTTCCTGCCCCAGTAGTAAGGATCGTGTCTAAAACTATGGCCAGTTCTTATCTTCTCAAGGAATCCAACCTCCAGGCCCCAGGTGCTATGTAGATGCTGTGGGAAATGTCAAGCCAAATCTGCATTGGCCTTCAGAAATTACAAAAGAGAAATCGGTGGTGTATATACACTACGGAATACTATTTAGCTTTCAAAAATAACAAAGTAATGTCTTTTGCAGCAACTTGGATGGAATTGGAGAACATCATCCTAAGTGAACTGACACAGGAACAGAAAACCAAACACTGTATGTTCTCACTTATAAGTGACTGCTAAACCAGGGATCCACAAAGACAAAGAGGATGGTGTAATGGACATTGAAGACACAGAAGAGGGGGGAAGGAAGGGATGGAGGGACCCACCCCGCAAAAAATCACCCATGTAGTACAATGTGCACAGACAGGGGTAAAAGGCACAAGTAAATCCCAGACCAAAAACTAATTGTACCCCCTTAAAGCTATTGGAATAAAATTTTTTTTTAAAAGTGAAACTACAGAAGAATTTAGTCATGCACAGGACAGGGAGAATTAGGTGTTCTCCCAGCTTAGCCAGCCTGCTTTGCAAGTGGCAAGCAGGTGGATAGATGAGCAGACCTCATAGGGTCGTTGTGTAAAATAAATCAGTTACTACTTCTAGAAGTTACTACTTTAAGACATGGCTTGAAGCCGGGCTCGGTGGCTCAGTCTGTAATCCCGCGCCTTGGGAAGCTGAGATGAGTGGATTGCCTGAACCCGCAGGTTCGAGACCCGCCTGGGCAACTTAGCAAGACCTCATCTCTACAATAAATCAAAAATCAGCTGGGCGTGGTAGCACGCGCCTGTAGTTCCAGCTACTTGGAAGGCTGAGGCGGAAGGATCGCCGGAGCCCAGCAGGTCGAGGTTGCGGTGGCCGGGAGCTGCCACTGCACTCCAGTCTGGGTGACAGTGTGAGACTCCAACTCAAAAAAAAAAAGACACAGCTTGGCATATGTCAACTGTTCAAGAATTATTAGCATCGTCTGCAGGAAGCCCCCATGATCCAGTATCCTGCCCTCCTCTTTTAGGTTCTGTGCTTTGATAAGATCATGCGGACACTTTTATCACAGTATTCATATTCTTAAATATTTAGTATTTATATATTTTTAAAAATTATAAAACGCTCACCGTGCAGGAAAATGTAAAGGCCAATGTCATGAATTATCATGTTTCTTCCATTTTTGCTTTTCAAATCCTAGCATTTTGTCATGTTTGAGGCAGATTTTTAAAAAAGAGTTCAAGCATGATAATAAAGTTGTGGCCCCTTGTACCAATCCCCAGTTCTGTTACTTTTTCTCCCTCCCCATATGTGGCCACTATTCTGATTTTAATGTTTGCTGTTCCCTTGCAAACATTTATATTTTATCCATAAGCAATAAGTAGTAGTTTTGCATATAATACAACTTTATGTAAATGATATCAT
The DNA here is from genome assembly GCF_000164805.1 of Carlito syrichta. Lineage (NCBI taxonomy): Eukaryota > Metazoa > Chordata > Mammalia > Primates > Tarsiidae > Carlito > Carlito syrichta. The sequence continues at coordinate 779,325 of NW_007258892.1, read as the reverse complement.
GATATAAATATCTTATAATTTCCTTTACCATCAACACTGTATCTTTGAGATTTATTCATGTAGCAGCAGTATGTAGCTATATGCTCCAAGATCCTCTTCCTCAGGTTAAGGAAGTTCTCTACTATTTCTAGTTTGCTGAGTGTATTGTGAAAATGCTGCTTTTTCTGCATCTATTGTCATGTTGTTTTCTTTAGTCTGTTAATATGGTGGATTAAAGCCTTTGATCTTTAAGTGGTGAATCACCTTCCCATTCCTCATATTAATCCCAAAAGGTTTTGAATTATTATTCTTTTTATATATGACTAGATTTGATTCGTTAATAATTTGTTTAATTTTTTTGCATTGTGTTTGTCTGGTTTTAGTGTCAGGCTCATGTTGATCACATAAAATGAGTTGGGAATGTTCCTTTTTCTCTATTTTCTGAAAGATTATATATAACGAATACTATTTCTTTAATGTTTGATACAATTCATCAGTGAAACTACTGGAACCCAAACTTTTCTTTGTTGGGAGCTTTTTAACTATAAACTCAATTTCTGTAATAGTAGGACCATGAAGGTTATATATTTCTTCATGTATGACTTTTGGTAGTTTGTGTCTTTCAAGGTACTGGTCCATTTTATCTAAATTGTTGAATTTGTTTATAATATCTCTGCTATTCTTTAATGTCTGTGAGTTCTGTAGTAATATCCTTTTTGTTGTTATTGTTCCTGATATTGGCAATTTGTGCCTTTCTATTTTTATCTTGTTATTTCTTCATTCCTGAAGTCTAAGCTTTTTTTTGCTGTCATTTCTTTATCACCCAAAGACCTTTTAGCATTATTTTTTTAGAGAAGTTCTACCAGTAACACATTTTGTTAGTTTCCCTTTATCTGAGAGAATCTCAATTTTTGCTCCTGAAAGATATTTTCACTAGATATAGAATTCTGGGTTTGCAGTTCTTTCCTCATAGCCCTTTAAAATGCGGTTTCACTGTCTTCTCGTTTCTATGGTTTCTGATGAGAAACATGCAAGCATTGTTCCCCAGTTTTCTCTCCTTAATTTCAAGATTTTTAAAATTAAACTTTGCTCAAAATGTGACTTGACATGTTTTACTTTGAGTTTATCTTGCTTGGGGTTTACTGAGTTTTTTGAAACTGTAGATCCATATCTTTCATCATATCTGAGAAGATTCAGTCATTATTTTAAATAATACTTTTCTGTTACTAATCTCTTTTTTTCTCTCTTCTGAGATATAAATGTTAAATCTTTTGATATTGTTCCACTTAGCCCTGAGACTATTTATTTTTTTCAGTCATTCTTCTATGTTTTTCATATTAGAGAAGTCCTATTAATTTATCTTAGTTGTCAGAAAACTGTGGCCCATGGGACAAATCTAGCCCGTATGTTTGGGTAAATAAAGATTTATTGAAACAGCCATTTCCATTTATTTACCTATTGTCTATGGCTGTTTTCATGCTACAATTGCAGAGCTGAGGAGTGGTGACATAGTTTATGGCTATCAGATTCTAAAATATTTACTATCTGTTTCTTTACAGGAAAAGATGATCAACTCAGTCCTTCATCTTCAAGTTCACTGACTCTATCTTCATGATGTTACTGATCCCCAGCTGTGAGTGATTTTATTTCTGTCATTGTAATTTTCAGTTATAAAATGTCCCCTTTTTTTAATAGCTTCTATTTCCTTGCTGAAAACTTCTATCTTTTCATGTGTTTTAATAATATTTGCTCCCATCTCATAGAGCAATGGATAATAGCTACCTTAAAGCCTTTGACTGATATTCCACTATCTGGGTCAGTTTGGTGTTGGTGTCTGTTGATTGCCTTTCCTTATAAATTTGTTGAACTTTTCCCACTTCTTTGTTCTTTGCATATTGGTTAATTTTGAATTGTATCTTAGACAAAGTTGAATATTGTGTTGTAAGACTCTGGGTCCTGTTGAGATTCTCTGAAGATTTTTTTTTAAGCAATCAACATAATTAAGTTCATGCGACAAATCTCAACCCACCTTTTATGTGGACTGTGATTCTAACACATTTTCAAAGCCTTTGCAGGCTATTATGGTCTGGCCCATGTGTACACTATTCAGGGGCCAGTCTGGGACTAAGGAAGTTGACTACACTGTATTTCAGTCTCAAAGTCTTTGCTATACTGCTTTGGGTCAGTTTCTTATCTGTGAATCCAGGGAGTGAGTCCAGGATTTCTCACACAGATCAAGAGAATGGGTCTCTGTGTGTGTGTGTGTGTGTGTGTGTGTGTGTGTGTGTGTGTGTGTGTTTCCCCCCAGCTCTCTCCTCTCTATGATTTCCTCACTCTGCCATACACAAGGTCCCATTTTCCTGATGCGCTGGACAGAAAGCCTGGGCTTTAGCTTCCCATGCTGTCATACATTTTTCACAACTGTGTCCACCTTAAGAATGAAGTAGTGAAAGAAAAAAGAGAGAAAAAAGTAACGGGGATCCCATTGCCCACAGTCTTTATACCACAGGAGTACCTTTTCCCAGTTTTCCTGGTAGAGGGGAGAATTTTCTCTCACACTTTTTGTTGCCTAAGAAGTCACCATTGTCACTGCCACTGTAAGAGTATAGTTGATTACCAAAGATTTTTTTATATTTATTTTTTGGTGTCAAGTAAAGACAATTAAGAGAATAAAATAAAGTGAGAGTGCCCCCACACTCTTTGTCCTGCAAGACCCACCCTTCCTAGGCTTATAGCCAGAAACAAAGAGTTCGTCTTACTGTGCATGCTTGCTGCACAGTTCAGGGATCCATGCTGCCCTAAGATCTAAGCTAGAAGATATAGGAGGGGAAACAACACCCAGGAGACTGACCCACTGGGTCAGTTGGTGGTAGATTTTATGTATAACTTGACTGGGCCACAGGGTGCCCAGACATTTGGTCAAACGTTATTTGGGTTCTTTCTACAGGGTTGTTTGTGGATGAGATTAATACTTAAATTGATAAGTGGAGTAAATAGATTTCCCTTTTCAATGTGGGTGGGCCTCATCCAATCAGTTGAAGGCCTGAATAGAATAAACAGTCTGACCTTCCTTGGAGTAAAAGGGAATTCCTCTTGTCTGATTGACTTTGACCTGGAATATCAGTTTTTTTCTGTCTTCAAATTCTAACTGAAACATCAGGTCTTCCTAGGTCTTAGGTCTGCCAGCCTGTGAACTAGAACTACACCATTGACTCTTCTGGTTCTTACACCACTGAACTCAGATCGAAACTCTACCATCACTTCTTCTGGATCTCTGGCTTGTTGACTTCAGGTCCTGGAACATTTCAACCTCCATCATCTCATGATCCAATTCCTTATAGTCAATCTCTGTCTCTCTCTTCAAATCTTATGGGTTCTGTTTCTCTGGAGAACCTTGACGAATACACCCCACATCAGTTGTTCCTTGAGGTTTTTTTTTCTTTTTTATGAAGATGTAAGGTACAATTCAGGGTTAGGTATACAAACATTGATTATGCAGGTACCCTTGTTGATGAGGTATGCCCCTCCCTCCCCTAGCGGTTTCCCTCAACTGCCAATCCTGACCCCCTCCTCTGACAGTTTCCCATTACTGCCAAATGCTTTCTTATAATATTAGAACTATTCAAGCTCCACTTATGAGTGAGAACGTATGGTACTCTGTTCTTTGTTTGTTCCTTGAGTTTTATTTCCCTCCCTTACCCACCTGCTATTGTTTATTTCCCAGTGTCCTCATGTAGTTGCTTTATGTATTTCTCACCAAGATTTTTAGTTGTTAGTAAGAGAGGCAAGTTAGGCCGGGTGCAGTGGCTCGAGCCTGTAATCCTAGCACTTTGGGAGGCCCAGGTGAAAGGATTGCCTGAGCCCCGGGGTGCGAGACCAGCCCCAGGAACTTGGTGAGACCTTGTCTCTACAATAAATCAAAAAATTAGCCGGGTGCAGTGGTGGGTGCCTGTGGTTCCAGCTACTTGGAAGGCATTGGCAGAAAGATTGCCTGAGCCCAGTAGGTTGAGGCTGCGGTAGCCGTGAGCCTGATACTGCACTCCAGCCTGGGTGACACTCTGACTCAAAAAAGTAAAAACAAGAGAGGCAGGTTAGGGTGTGTTCATTCCATCTCAGCTAAAACCCGAACAGTTCAGTTCATTTATTTTTAGTAGTTGTAAAGTATTCCTTTGGGTGAATATACTACAATTTTTTCCATTGATAGGCATTTGGGTTTTTCCTTACAGTCTCGTGAATATATACAGAGCTTCTCCAGAATATATACTTACATGTGAAACTGATGAGACGTAGGGTATGTTTATCATCAGATTTACTAGACAGTGCCCAAATGTTTCCCAAAGTGGTAGTATAACAATTTAGACTTGTATTAGCAAAGCCTGAGTCTTCTCAGTATCTCACATGCCCATTGGCTTTTGGTATTGTCGGATTTTTTTAAGTTTTTGCACATATGATATGTATGAAATGATACTTCAATGTTTTAATTTATTTTCCTCATTACTAGTGAGATTGAACTTCTTTCCAAAAGTTTGTCACCCATTGGCATTTTCTTTTCTGTGATTTATTTGTTTATATCAGTTATCTTTTTGTACTGGATTTTTAAAATGTTTTCTTATTGATATTCTTATTTAATACTTATATACAATCTATTATCTTTAATACATGTAGCAAATAAAGTTTTCCCATCCATCTCTTGTTTTTCTCATGTGGTTTATCATGACTTTGGTACATAGAGGTTTTGGGGTGGTTCCTACTTAACAAGTCTTTTATTTTTATTTTTTTTAGAATAACTCTTTTTTATTTTAAAGATGTGGGGAACAATTCAGGATTAGGTATACAAGTGGTCATCATACAGGTAAAGTTTAGGCATGTCTTTGGTCCCCACTTCACCTGGTTTGAGATCAGGTACCCTTATTGATGTTGTGTGCTCCCCCTCCCCTGGCAGCATCCTACTACTGCCAATCCCTTTCTAGTAGTTTTATGGTAAATGTCCAGGGTCTGCTTATGAGTGAGAATATGTGGTGCTCAGTTCTTCGTTTCTGTGATAGATCACTGATTATTACAGACTCTAAATCCTTCCAATTTGCTGTAAGTCCATAAATTTGTCCTTTATGGCTGCATAATAGTCCGTCATGTATATGTAGCACATTTTTTTAATCCAGTTCAGTTTCGAAGGGCAGCATGGTAGGTTTCATGTTTTTGTTATTGTTAGTAGTGCTGCAATAAACATGCATGTGCAGGTATCTTTTACGTGCTGCAATAAACATGCATGCGCAGGTATCTTTTACGTGCTGCAATAAACATGCATGCGCAGGTATCTTTTACGTAGAATTATTTGAGTTCCTCCAGATATATACCCAGTAGGGGAATTGCTGGGTTATATGGAAGATCGATTTCTAGTTCTTTTAGAAATCTCCACACTGTTTTCCATAGAGGATGAACTAGTTTATATTTCCACAAGCAGTGTAGAAGTGTTTCCTTTTCTCTGCATCCCCCACAGCATCTGTTGTTTTTTAAGTTATTAATGATGGTCATTCTTACTGGGGTTAGGTGGTATTGCAATGTGGTTTTGATTTGCATTTTTCTGATGATTAGTGAGGCTGAGCACTTTTTCATGTGTCTGTTGGCTACCCATATGTCTTCTTTTGAGAAGTGTCTATTCATGTCTTCTGCCCACTTTTTAATGTGGCTGTTTGCTTTTTTTCCTTTCAGCATGCTTGAGTTCCTTATAGATCCTAGATGTTAGGGTTTTGTCAAATAAACAGTTGGCAAATATTTTTTCCCTTTCTGTGTTCTGTCTCCCCATTATCTTGATTGTTTGCTTTGCAGAAGTTTTTCAGTTTGATGAGGTCTCACTCGTCTAGCTTATCTCTTTTGTCATGAGCATCTGGAGTTTTGATCAGGAATTGATTGCCTATTCCAATTCCCATAAGGGTGTCTGCTGCATTTTCTAAGACTCTTATAGTTTGAGGTTTTATGTTTAGGTCTTTGATCCATTTAGAGTTGATTCTTGTGTATGGTGATAGGTAGGGGTACTGTTTCAATCTTCTGCATGTGGTCAACCAGTTTTCCCAGCACCATTTACTGAATAGGTTCTCCTCTCCCCAGTGGTTGTTGGTGGAACCTTTGTCAAAGATGAGTTGGTTGAGAAATTGAGGCTTTGCTTCTGGAATCTCTATCCTGTTCCCGTGGTCTATATGTCTGTTCTTGTACCAATAACAGACTGTTTTGATTATTGTAGCCTTATAGTAAAGTTTAAAGTCTAGAAGTGTGATACCTCCTGCTTTGTTTCTTTTGCTAAGGATTGTTTTGGCTATTCATGGTAGTTTATGTTTCCATACGAATTATTGTATTATCATTTCCAGGTCTGAGAAGAATGATATTGGTAATTTAATGGATATTGCATTGAATCTATAAATTGTCTTTGGTAGGATGGACATCTTAACAATGTTGATTCTTCCAATCCATGAATATGGAATATTTTTCTATTTGTTTGTGTCTTCTTTCATTTCTTTGAGCAGTGCTTTATAGTTTTCATTGTAAAGTTCTTTCACTTCTCTGATTAGGAAGATGCTGGGGTATTTCTTTCATTTTTTTTTTTTTTTTGTGGTTATTGAGAGTGGGATTGTGCTTTTTATTTGGTTCTCTGCCTGTTTATTGTTGGTGTATAAGAGTGGACTGACTTTTGCACATTTATTTTGTACCCTGAGACTTTGCCAAAGTCCTTTATCAGTGCAAGGAGGTTTTTTTCTAGGAATAGGATCATATTGTCACCAAAGAGCAATAACTTCCTCTTTTCTTATTTGGATACCCCTGATTTCCTTCTCTTGTCTAATTGCTCTAATTGGGACTTCCAATACAATGTTGAACAGGAGGGAGGGGTGAGAGAGGGCAACCTCATTTATTCCCAGAAGTTTTTGTGTTTTAATGCCAGAGGAGGGGATCTTTGTAGATGCCTCCTTCTCCCTTACACTTTAGTGAAATTAGTTTCCAAACCCTGTTCATTTTTCTCTCCTGTCTCTGCCATCGAGGCCACATCAACTGTTCCTGCCCTTGCTCAAGCCCTGCATGCTTCTCTTCTGGGCAATCGTGATCGTTTCTTAATAGCTCCCCTGTGTCCACTCTCACCTAGACATACAGTCCTTCCAGGACACTTTAAAGAGCACATGTCCTGCCATTTTTCTGAGTTAAAAATCATGGTTTCCCTTCACCTATGGGACTAAATGTAGGCTATTCCATACAGCAAGTAAACACTCCACCAGGCCGGCCACTGCTAGCCTCCTGCTCACACCTGTGTTCAGAAACCCTGTGTTGCTCCTTTCTTCCCCAGAACACCAGGCACCTTCACACACTGACTTCCTAATTGATACCTTTATATTTAGAATAGCCAGTGACAACTCCCTCTCACTCTTGCCTCAGAGTAATATTTCCAAGGCTTCAAGTGGGATGGGAGGCTCTGGCCTGGAAATGAATAGCGACTGTGTTCCACTTATGTTATAGTCTCACTTCATTTTCATAGCACCACTCTGAGTATAGCCCAGTGACCTCATTTTATAAAGATGTTGATGCTCAGAGATGTTAAGCGACTTGCTAAAGCCACAGAGCTAGAAAGTAGCAGAACCAGAGATTGAACCCAAGTGTTTGGTGCTCTTATTATTGATGCATGGCCCTTTCTGGTTTATGAGGACTGGATTTGAATCCTGGCTCTGCCACTCTCTGACTTTATGGTTGTTGGCAAGTCACTTCCCCTCTCTGAGTCTCAGTTTATTTATTTATAAAATAAGAACTCTGTACTTGATGGTCTGTAGACCCCATTCCCTCCTGGAGACATAGAATTCTCTAAAGTACCCACACAATCCTACACATTCCTTCAATCCAGGGCTTCCTGCGGAGAACAGTCGACTCTCTCATGATGATTCCCAAGTCAGCAGAAACCTGACAATCCTCTCCCACCCTCTTTATAGGTCTTATGTCAATTTCTGAACTTGCATAGAAAATCCTTCCACAAGTCTGCATGTTTAGGCACATGCCTGGCTTATTACATCTCTTCTTGGAGCCAAAAATCCACTGGAAGAAGGCAGACAGTAAATCCAGACTCAATATTCTCATGAAATTACATTAAGTTTGGTTCAATCCCTGAGTGACTTGTGCAACGCTCTGTCCCATTCTGAGTCTTAATGTCCTCACTTGCACAAAAATAGGGGTTGGTTGACAGTAGACTAAGGCCTAACCTTCGACAACATGGGGACCTTACAAACCATCTTCATGATCATGGTATCTCTTTTGGAATTATCAGTTACTATCTAAGTTCAAGGTCAGACTACAAGAAAATTTCCCAAAGAGCAGGAATTTAAAACTGAGGAGAGGAAGGGGAGAAAAATAGTAAAACAAAGTTCCGTCTGACCCAGTCAGGACATTTAGTATAGTGCAGAAATTTGCATCGATTTTGAGAGTCAGATGATCTTAGGTTCAACTTCCCATTCCATCATTCACTAACTGTGTAATCTTAAACATATCACTTAACCTCTTTGGGTCGATATTTTCATCTGTTAAAAAAAGGGGCTTGGCAGTTGAGGGAAACTGCTAGAGGAGGGAGGAGCACTCCTCATCAACAAGGGTACCTGCATAATCAACGTTTGTATTCCTAACCCTGAATTGTATCCCACATCTTTAAAATCAAAAAAAAGAATAAGAAAAGAAAAGAAATGGGCTAATAATTTTTAACCCAATTACCTGTGAGGCTTAAAGAAGATGACATGTGAAAGTGGCTGTTTATTACAATGTAGGTGTTCAAAAGTGTTCATTTTTATTCTAGTGTATTTTCTATTTTAAGAGAAACCAGGGACTGCCAAGAAGACACAAAGATACTTAAAGCCAGATGTTTTCTGACAAACGTATCTATGAAAAACGTGCTCTGGCAGCATCCTGAATCACAGAATCCTAAAACTGAAAGGAACTTTAGCAATGATCAATTACAGAACAATGACACCGGGTTTATTACTCTGTACCTGGCCCCCCCGCCTCACCATCCACCACAGCTGGCACCCAATGGAAAGTTCACTGTTCACTGCCTTCTAGAATTCATGAAGAGAGATGGGTTGGGGCAAATCATTGAAACTTCAAATATCAGACTCAGTGGTTTTTTTCAATTGTGAAGCTTTCCTATCTCCTCATTTATAATTCAACCATCATCAAATTCTTTGTAGTTACCAACACACTCCAAGCATCATTTCATGAAGCTTTGTCCTTGCTGATCTCTCCTTGGGATACCCTCCCCATTTCTTGTTCTCTTCTTAATCCTTCAAAACGCAGCTCAAACATCACCTCCTCTGAGAAATCCTCAGTGATCTCCCCACCCCAAGCTGGGCTAGGAGCTTTTCTGTACCCCCAACTCCTTTTACGGAGCATTCAATGAATGTAAGTGACATCATCTATTTATATATTGACCTCCCTCACTAGACTGGGGTTCTTCGAAAGCAGGGACCTTGACTTCTACACATCTATATCCCCAGATTCTTGCATAGGGTCTGACTCAGTCAACATACGTTGTCTCAGGAGCTGAGCCACCCAAAGGGGGCAGAGAGGTCTGTTCAGAGGAGATGGCAGCTGGGTTGCACAGAGAGAATCTGTCCAGGGAGTGTGTATGGCCATAATGAGAGCCTGGATCTGGCCTCCTGCATGGGAGAAAATGGGGAAGAAAGGCTTTCATTCCAAACATGTTCTGGGGATTGTTTTGCTTTTATGTCTGTCTGCCACCAGCTGAACATAAGGAAAAGCCTGCTGAAAGTATTATGACAGACTTTTCTGTTCTTCCCCCATAAAGTGTACCCCCCAAATGGGTGAAATTCTGAAAACATATGTCAACCAAACTGTGCTCCAAGAACAAAATGGTAGCTATTCTTCAGCTTTTTGAAGAGGATAATGGGTGTAATGTTATTAAGTTGTAAACAAATTATTCAATGATGGAGGAGAAGGGGAGATGGCCATTCTGCTGGTGCTAGGTGTTTCCCACACATTAGTTTACAATAAATCTGTGAGGGTAAGATTTGTTATCTACTTCACACATGCATAAGCCTTTAAACTAGTCCTACATCTAAGAGGAGTCCAATCCTGGTATAATCCCAAATTGTAAGCTTTTTGTTTTTGTTTTTTTTTAACAGCTCATAAGCAATACCTTAGAGATGATAAGTTACCTAACAAAAACTTATTTTTCCCTTTGTGCTGAGGTATAGAACTCTTATTCATTACTGAGAAAAAATGCCATCTAGAATAAAAATGATGTTTTCCAACCCCCCTTACAACTGGAGAAGTCACAGGACAAAGTTCTGTCCCATGGCATGTCATTGGAAGCAGCGGGTGGGGTTCAGGGGAGACTCTTCAAAAGGAATAGTGTGAGTGTCCTTTTGTTACCCCCCTGATTTCTCCTGTGACTAAACAAGGACTGAATATGATATATGAATCTCTAGAAGCCATGTTGGGCCTTGAGGTGACCTTGAGGATGGAAGCCATGTGCTAGAATGGGGGCATCCCGGATAACGGGAGAGCCCAACCAATTCCGGGCCTTCACATTTCTTTTCTATAGTAAGGAAATTTTGTGCATTTCGGCCTCTGTTTCTGAGGCTGATAAAATGCCTACGAAGTCTCGGCTCAATCACTAACTTACTGTGGGACTTTAGGCAAGTTGTTTACACATATTCGACCTTGATTTTTCTTCTAGAAAATAGCAAATTTAATTAGAGCAACATTTTCAAAGATTCTCTCTAAAGCTAAGGTACCAAGTAGAATTACTGGACAACCGGCACTCTGGGTCTAAAAAAGGCCACAGAAGATCAAAGCCCTTTTTTCAGGGTTTCCAAGGTAGTTAGAAAGACAAGTAGAGCATTCATTCATTCATTCTGTGTAGTGGATGCTGTGATGTGTTGCCCAGATGATTGATTAAGGCCACTTCCTAATTGCCAATGGCATTGGCTGCTAACAGCTCACAGCTGACTTCCTCTCCAAGGATACCCTTGGTTGAAGTGTGCTGCCCAAGCAAAGCTCTGCCTGGTTTCTAGGGGAAGTCCATATCCATCAATGGATTGATGTGAAAGGTACAAGAACGTGGTCGTCTTGCCTCAAAATGCGTCATCCACACTGCAGAGCCTCTGACAGTTGTGTTCCCATTTGACTTCTCCTTCCACCCAGTCCTGCTTTTTGCTTACTCCTTCATGGGTGATGTTTCCTAAGGCACTCACCAATCAACTTTCTTCATGCAAATATTTGCCTTAGAGTCTGATTCCCAGGGCACCTAACCTAAGACAGTTGGTACCAGGAGTGGCTCTATATTGGGATTCTGGAGCCAGATCACCTGCCAGTTGGCAATTAGGATCCCATCTCTGGGACAAGAGAATGCAGATAGCCCCTGGAAGGCTGTATCTGCATAATTGTGGAATTTTCACAGATGTAATACTTCAGGTAGTCAAGAAATATGGAGGAAAGTGTAATTATTAAGACTATGGAATGGGATGACTCTGCTGAGTGCTATCTATATATTGGGGAAAGTCAATAATGGCTTGAAGTAATTAATCACTGATTTAAGACAAAGGGTGAAAGTCAAAGGGCTTTCTTGGAAGCATATTCTCACCTCACCTCCTACAGCTAGAGGACAGAAAAACCTGGGGATCGATTGAGCCCAGGACTCAGTTACCAGGGTAGCAGAGTCTCAGTGAAAGTCTAATTGACCACGCTGGTATGACTAGAGTCAGGATCCTGGTCAGGAGGTGTGGGACCCTTAGATGTGGGTTGAGGACATCTGGGCTGAGCTCTTGAGAACCTGAGAACACTGACATTCCAGCTCTGCCTGAGCTCCTGAAGTGGCTCAATCTTCCCAATTATGGGCTAACTCTTTCTCCTTGCTTGAAGATGAGACAGAGGACTCTGCCAGGCAAGATGGAACACTTCTGCTTCCCTTCCTGGCCACCGGACCAAAAACAAGGATCAAGTCACATCGTGATTCTACCAGGAACTTGCTGGGCTTCCATGAAAGGGACTAGACCCTGTAGGAGCTGCAGGACCCAGCTGGCCTGCGTTGGCAGGAGCCAGGAGACTATGCATAGAACTGGATGTTGAGAGTACAGGATGAGTGGGTGGAATAGAGAGTTGGAGAAGAAAGAGTTTATTGACATGGGAGTACTCTTCCCCACATAGGATTTAACACATGGAAAGGACTCTGAGAGACAGTCCCAATATGTCACTAGATCTTGCAGAAGGCCACACCTAGTGTCCTATCTAAATGAAGTAGGCAAGCCAGGGCCAAGAAGGGAGGGAGAAAGCAAAAGGCACAGAGAAGAGGGCATGCTGGGGGCAGGGTGGACTACACAAAGCCTGGGAACCTGACCCAGGACGCTCAGTCAATACGCACTGAGCATTCTCTGGGAGGAAAGGCTCTGTGATAGTGTCTTGGAATACTAGGAAGAAGTCCAGCAACTTGGAGCATTTAGAATCTGTCATATTCAGTAATGTATCACAGAAACAAAGAACTGAGTCCCACATGTTCTCACTTACAAGCAGACCCTGAACGTTTACCGTGATACTATAGGAAAGAATTTGGCAGTAGCGAAACACTTCCAGGGGAGGGAAAAATGGGGCACATAACATCAATAAGGGTATCTGATCTCAAACCAGGTGAAGTGGGGACCAAAGGGAGGCCCAAACTTTACCTGTATGGAGAAAGAAAGAAAAAAAGAAAAGACATAGCCCTGTCCTTACGGTATCTATGAACTGTGATTATGAAGTAATGAGACTGATTTCTAAAAACAAAATGCATCCAAATGGGTGTGACTCTTCTAAACGGTCCCCCTAGGAGACTCCAGACATCTCGCTGATGTGGAGGAGAATCAGGAGAGTCACACAGACCTGGGTTGAAGTCTGGCTTTGATATAACTTCACTAGACCGGCAACTGAAACCTACAAGATGTTGGGGACAGTTTGACTTCTCTGAGCCCTAGTTTTCTCATCTGTAGAACTCAGATGATAGTATCTGCTCTGGTGGGTGTTATCCCATTTAAAGTAAAGTGAGATCACATAAACAAAATGCCTGACCCATTAAACATATTATAAACACTCAATAAAGCAAGTTCCTTTCCCTTCTCTTATGATTCTGCCTATTCTTCTGCCAATTCCCTTATGTAAAGTGGCATTTAAATTTAGTCTAAAAGCCAAATAGGAAAATTCATCTTGTTGTTTCCTCCTTCTTTCCTGCCTGCCATTTCTTCTTTCTCTCATTTATTTACCAAGCAGGAACTAGAGCACCTATCCGGAGCTTTTTTATAGAGAGATGTGGGATATAAGTAAGGGTTAGCTACACAAGTAGACTGCAAGCAGGTGAAGTTTGGGCCTCCAACTGGCTCTCACTTCCCCTTGTCTAAGACCAGGTATCCTTTGTGTTGTTATATGTCCCCTCCACCCCTCACTTTCTTACCTGGCAGTGCCCAGTGACTCCCTTATGCTAATATGACTAGTGTTCAGGGCCCGCGTATAAGTGAGAACATTTGGTATGCAGTTCCTTGTTTCGGTGATAGGTCACTAAGTATGATGGTGTCCAACACCATTCAGTCCATGACAGCCCTGTTTTCAAGACTCACCTGGTACTGAAAAATTTTGGACTATTTTTTTGTTTTTTCTTTGTTTCCATTTTCAGCATTTTAATTTTATTTTAGAGTTGTGTAGATGTGAGGATTTGCTACACAAGTAAATTGCATGCAGGGGACATTTGGTCTTTAGCAAGTCTACTTTCTCCCTGGTAGTGGGCATGGTACCCAATGGGTGGTTTTTTTCCTCTTATCCTCCTTTCCTCTGTTAGTAGTGTCCAGAGTTAGTTGCTCTCACCTTGGTGTCCCTGTGTCTGATATTTAGTGCCTGCTTATGAGTGACAACATGCGGTATTTAGTTTTTTGTTTCTGTAATAGTTCACTTAGAGTGATGGTCTCCAGCTGCATCCATGTTGCTGCAAAGGACACGATTTTGTTCTTCTTTGTGGCTGTGTAGTATTCCATCATGTATATGCATCACATTTTCTTTAGCCGGGACTTTGGACTATTTTTACACAATGTATGTCACCTTACATACATTGAGGTGAGGAGTTGCCTCTCTAGGAGACACAGAAGGCCATGCCTTAGGTTCTGACACTGCAGGCAGTGCTGGAACCATAGCAGCTTCTCTAGAATAAACCTCGATTTTTGCAACATAATACAATCAAGAAGTCTGCCCTCATTGGGATGTCTGGCCTGCACATCCAAATTTGAATTGGAAAAGCATCAGATGTGAAGGTAAACTATCTCATATGTCACATCTCATTTGTCATTAGCAGTAATAATGACAAACTACTTAGCATTTACAGTGGGGTCAGATGCAAACATTGGACAAGTGACTGGGAAGACAATGGTCATGACTCACAGCCTCTGGGGGCTTAGAATCTAGTGGGAGAAGACGATGGGCTCATAAGTAGCCATACCCATGTGCTAGGAGACCACACAAAGTTTGCTAGAAGGAGTTGGCTTTGTCCCAGGCTCAGAAGGCTTCACATAGAAGGCAACCCTTGAGCCTGAGACTTAAGAATGAAATGCATAGGGTGAGGAGGAGGACATTTGAGGAACAGGGAGTATGTGCAAGGCACAGAGGCCAGAACCAGCAAGGAACATTTGGTTAACTACAAGTCGTTCACTGGATGCTAGGAAACTAGGTTGGTTGAAGTACAGAAGTGGTCAGCAGGTCACATGGGGACTATGTGTCCTAGTTGGCTTGGTATTATCCTAGCTGCTGTCCTGCCTGTTGTCCCAGTATAAGAGTAAAGCACCCCTTTCACCTCCACTGTGCTCCCTTTCCAGCAATCAGTTGTAGAGTCACCTGGTTTTAAGTAGAAGGGTATGCTCCAATCTGTATTGTAGGATACTCACTCTGGCTGCCATAGGCACTAGCTTTGAGGAGTGAGACTAAAGGCTTGATAATGGCCTTTTAAGATCCTATCCAGCCCTGGCATTCTCTGATCCAGATAGCACTGGACCCTCCTAGGGTAGCCCAAAACTGTCTTTTACTAATGAATAAATGCCTAATGAGCCCATAAATGTGACAGAGTTCAGAGAAGGGTATAGCTCTTGTGGCCTGATGTTCTCTGAGCAAGATTCCTGGAGCAGATGGATCTAGACCTTGACCATGAAGAACGGGAGGGATTTAAGTAGAAAGGCATGAGATGGACATGTTGTGAGCCAAGGTGATAAGGTAGGGATAATCAGGGAATGCAATGGGAATGCCAAAAATGAAAGAACTCTTACCTAACATGTCAGTGGCCATGGCCATCACCCAATAATAGGGACAGCCTACAAGCATTTATTTTGTTATTTCTCCAAACTCCCTCCACATCCCTGGGAGGTGTGAAGGTAGCACATTAACCAGTGTGTTTCCAGAGCACTTTGAGGTCATCTGTAGATGCCTTTTCTTATGCACAGAGGGGCTTAGTAAAGGGTCAGCCTCTTCACTACAGGCTTCCAAGGCCACACCATGCCTTCTTATAGCTCTGGGTCTTGGAACCAAAAAGTCACACAATAGTGTTGGCTGATCAGTTGACTAAAGAGAAACCAGAGGCTCAGAAGTGTTGAATGACTTGCCCAAGTCACTTATGGGGAGCAGGTGCTGGCACTGGAGCTTGAACCCAAGACTCTAGAATTCTGTTCTTGCCACTGGCCTATATGTCTGCAGGTACAAATGAGTGCCCCAACCACAGACAACATAGTGCTGTGAGGCAATGTAGTTAAGAAGTGATTCTAAGTACATAGGGTTTACATTGCTCTTTCAACCTCTCCTTCCAAAGGGACCCTCCCCTTTTCTCATCTCAGGGTCTTTGCATATCCCTCAGCCCAGCATGAGCTTTCCTTCTGAAAAGTCTCCCACATCCTTCAAGGGGCGGCTGGAGTGTATCTCCTATCCGGTTCTCTTTGCCCCTCCCTGGCTGAGTGAATGACCCCTCCTCTTTGCTGCCATAGCATCCTGCTCAAACAGCAAGGCTCAGCTTGTGGACTACATTGGACAGTGGGGCACTTACATGGTAGAACACATAGTAGGGTCAGCCTTTTATGCAACCCCTTGAGGGGTGGGTATCCTATCTTATTTATCTTTATAGTCATAGCACGTAGAGTGCCTCCTGGTACATTGTAGGCATTTGATGAATATTTGTTGAATGAATGAATGAATGAATCTGCATAGTCTTTACCCAGAGCTCTGACAGTGATCATATCCTAATTATACCCTTATCTTATCTGGTTTTCAGTTGGGTACAGCCCATGGAAGGCCCTAGTAGATCAGAGGATGGTAGGGGAGTGGTGAGCTATGTACTCGTATCACTCTCCTTCAAGCTTAAAGGGTGGTGTGTTAGTTGTTAGGTCTGCCATAACAAAATATCACAGGCTGGGATCTTAAACAACAGACATTTATTCTCTCACAGCCCTGGAGGTTAAGTCTGAAATCAAGGTATTGGCAAGGCTGATTTCTTCAGAGGCCTTTCTCCTTGGCTTGTGGATGGTTGTCTTTTCTCTGTATCTTCACATGGTCTTTCCTCTCTACATGTCTGTGTCCATACTTCCTTATCTTTTAAGGACACCAGTCATATTGGACTAGGGTCACACAATTATGTTATTTTAGCTTACTTATCTCTTTGAAGACCCTATCTCCAAATACAGACACACTCTGTGTTCCCTGGGGTTAGGACTTCAATATATAAATTTGGGAGAAACACGATTCAGCCCCCAACGGGTGCTATCAGCTACCTGCTGCTGTGGGTCCCTGGGTGTTGGTCCCTAACTCTGCCCACACCTCTGCAATATTGACTTTACAAATTCTATTTAATTTGAGTCCTCTGTAAGTGTGCTGGCTATTCTGGCAGGTTTCTCCCTGATGGTTATGGTAGTAATCATCTACAATCATTGTCAACTTTTTTGAGAAGGGCAGTGTTTAATGCGAAGCTCAGTGAGAAATTCAAAGTCCAATAATAGACCTTTTCTTCTCTGTGCCTCATTCTCTTCGTCTGCAAAATGGGGATACTAGTCCTTACACGACCCTTGTGAGAGTGCACTGTGATAAAGGGTGGAACAACTCTATAAACTGGAAAAAGCAGTGAGACTGTAGATGTTTTCAGTCCACAGGGTGAGCCCACTTTTCCAGGAGCAGAGAACAGCCCCACAACTTTGGATTTCAAGTCAGGAGACTGCAGTTCAAAGTTGCAACAAAAAGAGAGATATCTTAAAGGACCAGGCCCAGTGGCTAGCAACAGAGAAGGGGTGGAATGCAGGGTAGGGCATTTTTAAATGGTTTTCAATCAAGAGGGCTTCCTGTCAGGATAAGTTCTAGACGTGAGGGATGGTCTCTTTGCTCCTCCTTGGTAATAACAACCTACCTCATGGGCTCGCTGAGTATCTATGGAAAACAGTCCAGGCGGAGATCCTGGATACATCTATTTATGATGATGTTGACATAGAGAGGACCAGTATATTCATGCAAAGGCCATGTTTCCTGTTTCTATAAACATCTTCAATGTGAGAAAAGGCTTCCACGGGTCCATGGGCATAATTTACAGCTTGCGCTGTGCCAACATAAATCAAGCATGCATACCTTCTCAATGAAATAATGCAGATCATTGATTTAGGGTAGCGGGGACCTGCAAGCAGAGTGGATTCCAAGGCAACTCATTCTTACAACCCTGTGACTGGTTAGCCTTTATCTTTGGGAGCAGAGAGGGCCGATCTGGCCATGGGGCCAGAGGGCTGCGGGAAGGGGGTGGACTTTGGCATTAGACAGAGTGGGCTCGCTGCCAGCACGGGACTCTGTTGCTCAATGCTTTAAGTCTTAGTTTTCTCTTCTTTAAAACAGGATTCACGGGGCTGCCTCAAGAGACTGTTGGGGAGAGCGTTTAAATGAGGCAACAGCGCCCTGGCAGGTGTCACTTTAGTGATGTGTCAGCTCCCTTCCTGTAAGCTTATGAGTTTGTTTGTTTGTTTGTTTCTGTGTCTTAGAATTTTAAACTGGTCTCCAAACTGGCAGCAGTTGAGCCAATTGAGCCAATCACGTGGGTGACTTCCAAAGGCTACTTGAAGCACTTGCCATGTGCTTGGAGATAATGAACGTGACCCTAAGGCCCAATCGGGTGTTCTGTCTAACAATGTTGAGGACCACAAAGCCCTTTTGTTTGCACTATTACCTTTGAATGCTGATTCTCACAATTATCTTTGGAGAGAAACAGGTGGCTTTTCCTACTTTTTAAATAATAATTATAAAATCATAAAAATGGAGAAGTCAAGTTGCAGTCCATGGCGCTGTACCTGTTGGGGATTAAATTGATTCATGGCTTACTGGGAATCCTTGATAGCTTCTAAGGAGTGTTGTGCCAGCCACCCTTAATCTATTGAGTTTACATACGCCCTCCACAGGCCAATGTTTTCAACATCTATACTATTTACAGCAACGGAAAATAGATGTGCTATGTCTCCTGTCACTCAACCTTGGGAAGTGCTATGTTAAGTGGATTCAGAAGATCTGACTTTGCCCTCTAATTCTGCCATGAGACCTTTGGCAATTATTTCCCCACTCTTGGCCTCAGCTTCCTTATCAATCAACAAGAAGTATCAACTAGGTACAGTAGCTCATACCTGTAATCCCAGCACTTTGGGAAGCCAAGGCAGGAGTAGTGCTTGAGCCCAATAGTTCAAGACCGGCCAGGGCAACATCGCGAGACCTCAGCTCTACCAGAAATGAGAAAAAAAAAAAAAATTGCCGGTTGTGGTAGTGCATGCCTATAGTCCCAGCTACTTGGGAGGCTGAGGTGAAAGGATCACCTGAGCCCAGGAAGTCAAGGCTGCAGTGAGCTGTGATCATGCCACTGCACCCCAACGTGGGCGAGACCCTGATTAAAAAAAAAATCCCAATCCTAACTGATTCACAGGAGGATGGGAGAAGACTTGCTGAGAAGACGATAATATGCTAGTTTGTAAACTGACTACCATGTATCTCAGTTTAACAGGGTCAAAAAAAGGATGCTGGTTTTGACTTCCCAAATCTCAGCCTCACGCTACTTGGGTCAAAGACACCAGCATCATCTATTTGTTTCTTGGTTTCTTCACTCACTACATGCTCTTCACCCGCAAGCCCTATTAACTCCACTTCCTTAGATGCAGAATGATCATTTTTATTTGTAATAAAAATGATCATTTTTAAAATTTATTTTAAAATAATATTGACTTATAGAAAGATCACAACACATATACAAACAAATTTAAGGCATCTTTCACCTAGATTTCCCAAATGTTAACATTTTACTGGATTTGCTTTCTCTCTCTCTGTCGTCTCTCCTGTTGGTCACTCAAGTTTCAGCTGAAATGCCTTCTCTCAAAGGTCGCCTTCCCAAGCCCATGGTCCCACCCTATGGTGCCATTCCAATAGCAGTGCTCTCCAGAGCACTGAGCTCCAGCTGATATTTTTCTTGGCTCTTTCTTTACCGGTTACCTCCCTACCTCCCCCATGTGGATGGAAGTCTCATTAGCGAATTGGCCTTGCCTTGCTCACTGCTGGGGCCTCAGAACCTAGAATAGGGTCTGGGCAGAACTGGCACTTAACCACTAGTTTGCTGAATAAGAGAATTGGGGAATGGCTGCGTCTGGCCTGTGCAAGATCCCAAGAGGTGTGGAGTTTAGTTTCTGTATTCAAGGTGCAGACATCTTTAAGAGCCTACACTGGCTGCGATGTTCACCTCCATCATGGAAATAGTTGCCCGAGCTTGTCCAAGGAGGGGATTACTTACAACATATGTAACATTAAATTCTCTCTAAGAAAGAGGGAAAAAACCATACAGACACACACACCCGGGAAGAGAGAGCACGGCTAGCTTCATGGTCTACGTAAGGGCTCTGGAGTCAGGCTGCCTCATTCACAGTTTCTGCCACTTACCGCTGTGTGATCTTAGACAAGTAACTTAAACACACTGTGTTTCAATCTCCTTATGTGTAAAATAGAGTTAATAAAAATTTCTTTGTTGCATGATTAAATGTACTAACATTTAAAATGTTTAGAGCCATGCCTGGTACATGGAAAGTGCTTGATAACTGTCATCATCATAAATAGTTACATAATTAAGAGCATGTGGAACATACTGTCTTATAACCATTTTCCCCCGACTTGGCAAAATATCCTACATTTTCAATGTCAGCAAATATTATGTTACCACATGAATATTAATGGCTAAAGTTTTTCTGTCATATAGATGCACAGTAAGTTTCCTAAGGTATGTAAGTTGCCTCCAATTTTTCTTGATTATTAACAACACTAAGGTGAACATCCTTGTATGTATATCTTTCCATATCTCAGCAAGTCTTTCTTCTCCTTGAATTCCTAGAAGCAGAGTTGTTGGGTCAAAGGCTGTGTATAGTTTCCGACCCGAGATACAGATTCCAAGTGCCCTAGACAGGTTGTCCCCACAGAGGTGTCTCCCCAGGGACCCAAGTCCAGAGGCCAGGGCGGCTCCTAATCTCAGCCACTTCCCTGCCGCCCTGTCTCCCCGCGCCAGCCAGGCTGCAGCCAGTGCGACCAGCTGAGGCCATCACAGGTTCCAATAATCCTGTTTACTCGGCTCTGGGCAGCTACATAACCTGGATGTTCTTTCTTCAGGGGATATCAGGGACTTTTGCTTTGAACTCCATCCAAGGGACTAAAAACAACCACATCTCCCACGTCTGCTGTGTCACCACTGGCCTCTCTCCTGGTGCCAGGTCCCTTTGCCTGACTGTGTTTACAAAAGCATCTGTATTTTTGGAACTGTTTCAATCGTGGCTTCCCCACCCTTGTTATCCAGGAGAAATCCTTCTGTTGATAAGACTTAGCCGCAGTGCCACTTCTTCCAGGAAGTTCGCCCCCTTTCAATCCGTGCCTCCCCATGTGGGCAAAGGGAATCCTGGGTAGCGGAGTCAGACACACCTGGACAGAGCTACAGCTCAGCTCCTCTCCAGCTGCAGGTACTTCTCCCTGAGTGTTTCCTTTTTGTCCTCAGCGTCCTGCGCTGAAACCACAGGTGAATGATGATCCCAAGACAAACCTCTCAGTGTCCTGGTAAGGTGGGGTCTTTCAAAGTTCTCTGTTAAGTATTGTATCACGGCAGATGATTATTTTGTTTTGTTTTGTTTTTTTAGAAAGTAGGGTTTATTGAGAGGACAGAAAAGCACCCACAGTGTGTGTGTGTGGTGGGGGGGGCGATAGGGTTGCCCAAGGCAGATGATTTAAAGAGGGGAACTTACCTTTGGGTTGTTTTGGTTGTGGGCTTAGCTTCTGCCCACCTGCTGGGGCATGAGTGTTTTTTCCCAACTTCCCAAGAGAAAGGGAGGTCACGCTTGTCTTTCTGAAGGTCTGAGGATTCCTTACACATTCTCTCTCCTGCTTCTTGCTTCTCTAGGTAAATAGGGGTCGATTATTCCAGAGAGGAAGTGTTGGCAAGGCTGGTTCTCAGGTTGAAAAGGGGGAGTGGCCTGACTCTGGCAGGGAGTTTCCAAGATGGCAAAATAAACTGTGGGGGCTGCTTTTTCCAAGCATGGGAGCTGCATCCCACTCCCAGAGAACACCCCAATCCAGGAGGGGCAGGAACTGCGTCTGAAAGAGCAAAAGAAAAAGCCAGGACTTCACGTGAAGAATCATGGTTCTAGGGCCTTCAAGAAAAGCTGCCACCCACAGCAGGAAGGGTCGGGCGGCTGCCTCCTTTAAATAGAGCACTGCAGAAGTAAACATGGGCTCTCCGTTCTCATAGTCATCTCACCTTGACTACAGGCTTCTGAAGATAGGACAGGTATATTTTAATAAGGAGAGTCTATTAACCTGAAGAAAATTTGTAGACACGCCTGTAATTCCAGCACTCTGTGAGGCCAAGGCAGAAGGATTGCTTGAGGACAAGAGTTTGAGACCAACCTGGACAACATAGTGCAATGCCTTCTCCATTAAAAAAATTTTTTTACAAAATAAAAATTCTCAGGATGAGCCAATGTATAAGAATTCAGGATCATCATGTTATATTATTACTTAGGTTATTTATTGGAATCTGAATTTTTTTTTTCTTGCTTAAGATTTTATTTATTTATTTATTGAGTTGGAATCACTCCATCTCTCAGACTTGAGTGTAGTGGCACACTCATGGCTACTCCAGCACTGACCTGCTGGGCTCCGGTGATCCTTTCACCTCAGCCTTCCAAGTGGCCAGAACTACAGGTGCACGCTACCACACCCGACTAATTTTTAAAAAAATTTATTGTAGACATGAGGTCTTGCCAAGTTTCCCAGGCTGGTATCGAACCCACAGGCTCAGTCAATCCACTCGCTTCAGCCTCTCAAAGTGCTGGGATTACATGCTGAACCACTGAGCCCAGCCTCTTGCGTGCCCAAGATGTTGAAGCATGCACAGTTTGGGAATCTTTCTTTTTAAAAAAAATTGCAAATACCAAATGCCATGGCCACTCCAACTTATCTATCAGGAGGGGAAGTGTGATAGAGGAAAGATGGGAGTGGAAGGAGACAACAGTCTTCATTCATTGTGGTTAATTTACTTTTGCAAATTTTAAAATGATATCTGACAGTCTGGGCACATTGCTGGGCCCCTCTCAGAAGGGGCCTGTGCTGTGAAGGGTTCTGACATCTAAGCTCATTAATATCATCTTTATAGTTGGGACATTTTGGTGCTCAAGACCAAAGACAGACCCTTATCTTAAACTCCACACCTTAGAAACCCCAGGATTTGGGATAATCTCTACCCTGTATAAGAGAGTTAAAATGCACTACCAAATTGGGGATTGGAATGTCAAGTCAGATTTATTTGTATATATAAATACATATAATACTGCTGCACAAAAGTGTCATAAGACATCTCACTTCCTCATGCCAAGATGCCTTTATTTTTACGGGGTAATTAAACAACATATACTAAGAAATTTGTTCCCTTCATGTGTCTCAGGTTGCCCACCTCAAACATAGCAATGATCAAGCCTACCATTGGTTTGGTATGATGGTGAGATGAGCTAATACTCAGAAAGATCTTGGCATGGGGGAAGCCATTATTTCCTGAGTATCTACTTGGTTTCTGGCCATTGAGTTGGTGCTAGGAAGACAGAAAAGAATTAAACCAGCTTCTGTCTTCAAGGTGCTCATTATTTCTCTGGTCTACTGACGGGTTAGCTGGACAGAAATGAACTTTGCAAATCAGGAGAGGGAGGACACAAGCCTGTTCACTGTTAGCTCACAGATAAGAGAAGTTCACTTAGGCCTGGAGACTTTTGGGAGTATCCACTGGTTTGGCGGGCAAACTTTGATAAGCAGTCTGGTGTAGTGAATCTGAGCACTAGCCCTGCCTGGCTGTGTGTTCTTCAGCGAATCACTTGCCCTCTGAGAGCCTGAGTTTTTACCAGGATTGGGGGAGAATATCAGAAGGACTAACTGAAGTAAGTATCCAGCACAGAACAGGGGCCTCAATAGGTGGAAACACATTCGGTTAAATCCATTTCTACCCAGGTTGAAATTCTTTGATAAAATCCTCCCCTAGTTCCCTAGGAGACTATTTCTAGATTTTTCTTCTCTGCAAGAAGTCAGTTTCAAGGTCTGAGTGGAAGACTCAGGGTGCTTCCCCTTTCTACTTAATTCTACCGAATTATATTTAAATGAAGCATCCTTCTGCAAAAAGGAAATACAAACCACTTCCTTCTATTAGAGGTTTTTTTGCAGTGTCCACTTTTCTTGATATCTGGCCGGATGACCAGCTGCAAAGAGTCAGAGTCCTTTGATTTGGGGATGGTTCTGTGGCATTTTCTCATGGTTTTTGCGTTGACCAGGCCAACGGATCTGCGCCCCCCAAAGCCCAGATCTGCCATCCCAGAGCTCCTCTTCGTCATCCACCCTGTGGCTTTCTTACTATTAGCATCCTCCAGTCTACCAGGCAGCCTGCTGCCAAGACAGCAGGCCACACGCCACTGATTCCTGCTCAACCCCTGTCTCTTGTCCCCACTTCACCAGCTGTGTCTTTGCTGCAGCCTATTCTCACGAGGACAGGGGGCATCCTGATATCATGGCTGAGTTGTGCACTGAGAATCAGGAGACCTCATCTCTGCCAGCAAGGCATGCAACTCAGGGATATCCCTAAGCTCCCATCTCATCATGTGCAGAATACAGGGGGCAGGACCAGATTGAACTGAGGGGTCTTCAAAGGAACAGTTCACACCCCACCCCCACCCCCTTCCTGCTGTTTTCTATTGAGGACTCTACTCCCTGTTCATTGGAACGGCAAAGTTAAACTGTGGTACTTCTCTGTAAATCTATCATTCTCTGGGCACTTGCTATAGACCAGGCCCACAGGAGGACTGTGGGTATTTAAATAAATAATGCAGTGCCTACTCTGAAGGCACTCACAGATGAAAAACATGAACTTTTGAAGGTTATAAGAAAGGGGATTATTGCTAAGAAAGAGCACAGACCCCTCAGAAGTGTTGTCCTGGATGAAGATCAACATTGAATTGTGAGGATTCCACTTATCTCTGTGCTCAGAGGCGGTAAGGAAGGATGTTCCGGGAGGAGGAAACAGCATGTGCAAAGGCTGAGACTGAGAGCTGGATTAGAGGTATAAAATAAATTCAGTGTGGCTGTGTGCAGTGTTCATATGTGAGCAGTAGAAGTGTTCAAGAAAGAAGACAGAGGATTTACGAGATCCTTGGCCCTCCCCCTACAGCAAGGGAAGCCTCTGCGTGGTAGTCATTTGTGGAAGTTTCCAACACAATCTGAAGTCAAGGAGCTCAACAAACCTGAATGCAGAAACAACTTCTTGAGCCTGGGACTCTTAGTTTCACATCAGAATCTCTGAATAAGACTTGAAGAAAACAGTCTTAAAAGGAAGACAAATATTTAGAGTTTTAAGAGTTGGGCCTACAAATTAGGAAGAATGGGCAACTTGAATGTCACATGTGCAACTTTGTTCTTTCTAATTTAAAGCAGACTTTGTTTTCTGGTGGAAGATAAATTGAAATCCTCCTGCTTGCTCAATAATATGGTACAAACCACTTCTGAAGAGCCAGTGTTTTATGTTATAGGCAACCAAATTTAATAAGGTAGCAGAAGAGAAAAAAGTGACGTCAATATGGCTTTATCTGAGAATCAAAAATACATATTGTTGATTTGACTGAAGTCATTCCAGTCTTAAATGTAGTCGAGGGGAAAAGTGAAATTTTCCATCTCTCAGTTCTCTTTGCTTTCCCTGCCCTGACCCTAATATATTCATTCTGAAAAAATAAGAGCTTGCTCAACAGAAGAAAGATGGAGTTGCACTTCTCTTTGCTCCATCCCTTCCCAGTGTAGGAGGGAACTAATATTTACGGAGTACCTGCTCTGTGCTGGCCTTCACCTACATTTAACTTTTACCATAACACATGAACCTACAAGAAAACCACTATTCTCTCCATTTTAAAGCTGAGGCAACCAAGGCTCAAAGATGTTAGGTGAATTTGTTAAGGCTTCACAGCCCAGGTGATACTACGTGTGACTGAATTGGGATTTCGATCTTCTTTCTTTGCTGATGCCAAAGTCCATGCTCTTTCAACCTTCCTCATTGGCTGCCTCTCATGCAGAGATTTGGCTGATGGAGAGTGGCTGTTTACACATAGTATCTGTGAATGAAGGACTTTCAAGAAATGGAACAGTGTGAGCTCTATTTAACTGTTCCTTCATTGATTCATTCAACAAATAGGTATTGGGCACTACAGTGTGCCAGGCATTGTTCTAGGTGCTGAGAACATAGATATGAATCAAACAAGCACATCCTGGCCCTTGTGTAATTTGCACTGTATGGGCAGGACAGCATTATGGGTGTGAATAAGCATCCAGGAGGAAAACTCCTAGAATCACGTTGTAACCCTGCCACTTGTGAACTGTGTGACCTCAGGCATGTTTTCTAACGTCTCTGTACCTCAGTTCCCTCATCTGTAAAGAAGAAAAAAATAGTATCATCCTCCTTTACAGTCATTATGAGACAGGAGATAGCTAGAAAAAGTTTAGGCAGACAGACAGGAGAGTCCTCTGGTAACAATGTGAACTCCTGGCAGGCCTCTCAGGCTCAGCTTTGGTAAGCAAGCTCCCTGCAAGCCTCTCAAGCTAGAGCTAAAGTCCTCATTGCTGTGATTGAAAAGCAACCAATCAGAATAGCAACAGCTCACTAGGTGCTAGCCAATCGGCTTGGACTTAGGGCTATATAAGCACTAGGTTTTCGTCCCCAGATGGGCAACCCCTTCGGGCCCCTTCCTGCTGTGGGAGCTTTTCTGTCCTCAATAAATCCTGCTTTCTCACCTTTTGGCTGTCCATATCCCTCATTCTTCCTGGGCTTGAGACAAGAACCTCGACCCTGAAGAGGTGCAACCAGAAGAGCTACAGAAGATCATCAGAGTCTAAAAGCCGTGCACCCCAGAGGCTGATTTGCCAGCCAACAGAGCCAGCTGAACCAGGAGAGCTGTCAGAGGAAGGCGAGACTCCAAAGTTGAAACACTCCAGGGGTTAGTCTTGCCAGCCCCCCAAGTCACAACACTCAGGGCTTGGCTTGCCAGCCCACTGGAGCTGACACTTCCGGGACGAGGCTTACCAGTCACTCCACAACCCTCCCCGGGGTTTGGCTGGCCAACCCATTGAGCTGACACTCTTGAAGCCCAGGCCGACCTGAAAAATCCATGTCAGTTATGAGGAGTGAATGAGCTGATATTTGTAAAGTAATTAAAGCACGTGAGTAGTGTTCAATAAGTAGTAGAGAAACATAGACAATAGCAAATTAAGTGAACTATATAATATGCTATACTATATTAACTGTGAAGATGAACAATAAATCAGGGAATGGGGATAAAATATGTTGATGGGTTTGCAAATTTAGTGGGGTGGCTAGGGAAGTCCACACTGAAAAGGCATCACTGAACAAAGACGTGGAGGTCATTGAGCCAACAGAAGCCATGTTCAAGACTTTCACTGATGTTTCAGAAGGCGCAGAAGGAGTATATGTCTCTGCCTCTGACTCTGGGTAATTGATCAATTTCAGGATCTCCAGTGATCAATTTTGGTATCTGCTTTACAAATTGCATTCTTATACATGATATGATATAAATTATCAGAGTGTGTGTAAGAGATACATATTCTAAAGGAGTCTCTAACACCAGTGAAAAGGCTGTGTACCTTGATGGACAAAGTCATTTATGGAACATTCCTTAATAATAAGAAAAAAATGGTCAAAGTTAACCCATGGTTTATAAGGTACACTCACAGTTCTTATCTTGTAGATAAAGCTTGCCCTAGCTGGCTCCAAGGCTTGTACATGGTGTGCCTGTATCCTGCTCTTGACTTTCTCCTGGACCACACCTGGCTGAAATCCTGTGGTCTTGGGAGTAGGGGCGGGTCTGAGGAACCTGTTGAGTCTAACTCTCCCTGGAGTGAAAAAGACCAAATCTGGCCATTTGCCTATTGCCTGGATCACACAGCAACAATATTTCAAAGGACTTTCTGGATTCCAGGATACCTGAAGAACGATTTCTTTTTAGCATATTCCCTTTATGCTGTGTGACAATTACCATTCTTATGCTTCTGAGTTTGAGAACTTAAGGATACATTTAAGAAATGGGGCTGGGTTCAGTGGCTCAGTCTGTAATCCCAGCACTCTGGGAGGCCGAGGCGAGTGGATTGTCTGAGCCCACAGGTTAGAGACTAGCCTGGGAACCTTGACAAGACCTCATCTCTACAATACATCAAAAATTAATTGGGCTTGGTGGCACGCGACTATAGTTCCTGCTACTTGGAAGACTGAGGCGGAAGGATCGTTGGAGTTCAGCAGGTTGACGCTGGGGTGGCCGTGTGTGTGCCACTGCACTCCAGCCTAGGTGACAGAGTGAGACTCTAACTCAAAAAAAAAAAAAAGAAACGAGAGAGAGAAAGAAAGAAATTGCATCCTTGTTCTTATGATGTGAAATAAGAATGTTGACCCAGGAAGCTGGAGAAAAGGGTTCAAGTCTCAGCTTTATTGTGAACTCCCACATGTGTGTCTATATCACAACTCTGTCTCTGGTTCCAGTTTCTCTGTCTATAAAGTTAGGAGGTAGAGAAGTAAACACACACACACACACACACACACACACATACACACACGCACCCCCACACACACCCACACACACCCACACACACACACACAGCCCTCTTTATTGCTTGTCTTCTCTGTGCCAGGTGTATATCACTTGCATATTATGTCATACTGAAACCACAATTCTAAGAAATTTGTATTTTTACTGTTATACTACAGGTATAATGTAGCAAGTATAATGGGAGGCAGAAGAGCAGAATTCGAACCCAGATCTGACTAGAGTCATAAAGCTGCAATTTCTTGGGACTTTGCCATAGATTGAATGTTTATGTCCCTGTAAAGTCCTTGAGTTAAAATCTAACCCCAAGTTGATGGTATTAGGTGGGAACTTTAGGAGGTGATTAGATCATGACCCTCATTAGGCCATAATCCCTCATGATTGGGACTGGTACCTTATAAAAGGAACCCTGTAGGGGTCCCTCATCTCTTCTACCATATCAGGACACAACAAGAAAATGGCAGTCTATGAGCTGGGAAGTGGGCCCTCACCAGACACTAATCTGTCGGCACCTTGATCTTGGATGTCCTAGTCTCCAGAGCTGTGAGAAATAAATTTCTGTTAAAGTTACCCAGTCTGTAACATTTTTATTATAGTAACCCAAATGAACTAAGACAGATTTCTAAGACTTTTTCTAAGACCGTGATTCCTGATTTGAGGGACTATAGGAATTATTCACTCTGGCTTCCCAGGAAATTCACCCCATCCCCTCAATTATTCCTTTCCTGCAGTTTGAATGATAGGTAACCTCTCTTTTCCGCCAGTGTCTATGTCATGTGCTTTATTTCAGCCACAGAGACCCTTTGGCAAAAGGAAAACGCAATGACAGATGGATGTCCAAGTGACAGAAGCTGTCCCTCCATTTCATCATCTTGGCCCTGGAGAAAGAACAGACCAAATGCAGCAACAGTGCTTCAGAGAAGGGCACGCAGCCTCCCCAGGGTGGCTCAGCTGGCTTCCTAAGAAGTCCGAGTCTCTGGGCATCAGGAGTCAGCCTTGAGACCATTCTCTGGAAGCTCTTTCTTATGTCAATGCAGAGGAAATCAGGTGGCATGGTCTCAGGGAGAAACACTAAACCAGGAGTCAGGAGGGCTGGCCCTGGCCTAGAGTTCCCTCGAATTCTCCATGTGACTTCAGGCAAATAGGTTCCCGCATTATCACAAAGAAGGCATTGGAGGTGGTGGAGGGCAGACAGGCAGCTTAGGGCTTGGGGGTAAAGCATCTGGGTCTGGATCCTGGTTCTGACACTTCTCGGGGGGGATATGAGATGTGACATTTCAGACAAGGCTCTCAACATCTAAGCTAGAGTTCCTCGTCTCTAAACTTGAACCTGGGCTGGAAGACCAAGCATCAGGCTCTGCTGTCTACTGTCTGTGAGACAATGAGGAAGTCACTTGACTTCCTCATCTGTCAAATGCATGACATAATAAAGGTTATGGTGAGAATTAAAGATCGTGTATACAAAGTATCTCATGGACAGTAGTGCCTCAATACATTCTCGGACCAATAACTTCTGTTCCTCCCTACTCAACCTGGATCAAACTGTCCAAGGCATGTTTCAAGCCCCCATATCATTTAGGGAGCAGGTCTATTGCAAGTCAGATGATATTCAGAGACTGGTTGGCAAATTTCATTGCTGCAGGTGAACTCATTCAAGACTGGGAAGGGAGGGGCACTGCTGGGTTCCACCCCCACTCAATACACACGGTCCTGCGTCACCATGGGCATTCCACAGAAGAGGTGGGTGTGGATATAATGGGCAAGTCAACAATGCCAAGGCCCAGATGGATAACAGGCCTTGCTGTTATAAAAGACAGAAATCAGACTCATTCTGAGTCCAGGAATTGGGCAGCTTCTTCCAGGTCAAGATCGCCCAAAGTCTGGGGCTTTTGCATATTCAAAAAAAGAAAGAAGAGGCAGGTTCCCTCCCTGGCTTTCTTGATTAATTTTATTTTTCTTTTTATACCTGACTCAGAGAAAAGCAAACAGACAAAATGTTTAGAAGCCATATCTATGATTACTAACGTTTTCAATTGAGACACAGAGTGGTCAGAAAAACAAAAGCTTACCAGATGCCTCCTTTCAATGAACTGGGCAAAACAGACACCATACTTGCCCCCAGGAGCTTAGATTCAAGGGCAGGGAAAATCCAGGTGAATTCCATGGTGAGTGATTCTAACACGTTCCTCTGTTGAGATGATTATGTATCCAGTGGATTTATGTCAGGGCCAGCATTGGCTTCCACCTGCAGAAGGTGAGAAGACTCTTTGTTCAAATGTCCACTCATGCTGCAGGGTGTCATAGCAGTTCTGATTACATGTTTGGATAGGGTCCTATCAGAGTGCAGAGGATAGAAGGAATCACTTCCTCCTGAGAGTCTGAGTAGTCTATTGAGATAGAAGTTTGAAAGATGAGTAGCACTTTGCAGGCAGTCAAATGTGAAAGAAGGGCATTGCAGACAAAAGCCACATAAGGAATAAGTATCTGGAGGTGAGAACCAGACTGACATACTAAGAAACTCAGTCTTACAGGGGCGAGGGGCAGAGAGGGTGTGAGGGGTTTCCTAACATTCACTGAGGCTCTGAGTTATGCCTGACTCTGTCTCTTATTGTTTTATGTGATCCTTACCACCTCTGTGAGTTGTGTTGTAAGTTCCCCATTTTTAGATGAGGGAAGGGTGGTTGAGAATAGCCAAAGTCCTGCAGCTGAGTTAGGATTTCAAATCTAGGCCTATCAGATTGCAAGGTCCATGCTCCTACTCTGTGTCATTACTGCAATCCCATGATTCAACTTTCCTACCTTCAACAAATATCTGCTGAGCCTGTTCTACTCAAGCCTGGGGATAGAGGAGCAAACCAGATGAAGACCCTGCCCTCATTGAGCTGCCACTCTAACATAGGGAGGAAAAAAGACATCTGAATAAATGCCTATGGTAATTTTGGATAAACGAGGTCATATGAAAAAAATAAAATGGGAATGAGATAGACTGTCAGGCGGGGAGTGGGGTGGGCATTGCTTTCCCTTGGGTGGCTGAGGGTAGCTCTCTGAAGAGGTAACTCGGGAAGCCTGAAGGACAAGAAGAAGGCAGACATGGGCAGATCGGGGGGCCACTCTGCATGCAGAAAAGCTTCAAGACAGGCACCAGCTTGTGTGTTCAAGGGACAGAAATCAGACCCTGTGACTGGAACGGAGGGAGTCATGGGACATACATAGCAGGAAATGAGGTCCAGGGAATTGAAAAGAAGCACATCACATGCTTCAGAGAATGTAGCTTGTCCTGCACAAAGAGGATTTGAGGAAAGAATGGAATAAAGTGAAGCTGTCAGAGTTAGAAGGGTAGCATCTCCAGAAGAGTCAGCTTGGTGCAAAGGGACTGTCTCCACGCTGCCTCTTCACAGCTGTGTTAACACCTCTGGAACCTCAGCCTCCCTCCTCCCTCGTACAGTAAAAATTATAATACCTGCGCCACCAACCAGAAGTGGGGATTAGACACCAAGCACTGACCCATCCCCCTGTCCTGCTAGAGAATTCATAGGAAATCCCCCTGGGGACCATGAGGCATCCAGCATACTCTTGAAGCTAGTCACAAGAAGGGCTCGGTCAATCAATTTCTTAACAGACAGATCATCACCTGCCCATCCTGAGGGAGGGCGGGCCTGTCTAAGCAGCAACCCTCAAGATCTGCATACTTGACACAATGGGTTACTTCCAGGTGATATAGGTCCATCCAAGGACCGCACTTTGAGTAGCAAGGACTTAGAGCCAAGTAGTTTCCATAGCACAGACAATATTGGATTCACTACGGAGTGATGACAAAGCAATAGCCTGCTGTTAGTAGTTTACTGCTGAATTTATGAGATAAGCACATGTCCCTACAGTGCCTACAATGCACTAGGCACCATTCTGGAAAGAAGGATTTCAGTGGGACACATGATCAGGTCATTCCCTCCTAGAATATTTATCCTAGTAGCAAAGAACAGGCTACTAGGATAACCTAAGCGCAGGGCCTGGGGGCTGTCCGCGGCATTAACTTGAGAACGTCAGGAAAGAAGTCCTGGAACAAGTGTCAGGGGGGTGGAGAGCTGGCTCTGAGGAGGTGTACAGGCAGAGAAAACAGCACCACCAGGGGCCAAGGCCACCCAACAAGTCAGAACCACAACCCTGATTCACATCAGGTCTCTCTGATCCAAAAACTTGCTCTTGCTGGTATCTTCCATGCTGCATGAATCAAGTCTTGCAAAAGAGCAGCTGCCAGCTCTCCTTCCCCAGCAATGTCAGAGCAGCTGCTCTGGACTGGAAAGATATCTCCTCTGACCAGAGGTCTCGGCATCACCTGACAGCCATGGCCATTACGAAACTTGCCTCCACACCAAACATGCGGCACCACAAACACCGGCCAGGCATTGCTTCAAATGTCCTTCCTCCCAAAGACTCATGACTAGGAAGTGTGATTGCCCTCTGACTGCTGCTAAAAATAGTCCATAATATTTTTTTTCAGGCAACAATGAACTTTGAAACATGGGTGGTGGTAGCCAGTCACATCAGCTGGTTATCCCTTGGATAAAGTTCATCAGAAAGTAAAAGTCCAGTGACCTGGAAGTTTCCAGGACTCTTTATGTGTGAAAGAGACAGAAATTCTCCTGAAACGGAGACTGTCTATGTGGCAGACACTGTACACGACTTATTGAAATTTGCTAGAAGTGGCACAGATTGACCTGGCATGAAACTTTGAATGCAGTCATGTGACTTTGGGCAAGTCACTTACCTCTATCAGTCTCAGTTTTCTCATCCATTAAGCGGGAGATGAATTTCTATCTTACCTACCTTATGTGAGCCAATGTTTATAAAATGCTTGGCTCAGTGACTGCCACATTATAAGCACTCCATAAACAAGGGTGGAAAAAGTCTTCATTATGAACTTTGAGAAGCAAGAATGAATGAGGAGACAAATTCAGAAAAGTTAAGTGATTTCTCTAGTTTTTAAGGCAGGTAAACAATAACTTGGACTTGAAGTCAAGTCTACCATCAAATTCTAGCATCTTTCTCCAGTTCATCATGCTCTCCATATGCTAGAATTTTACCCTTTACCTTTGACCTTGCAGGGTTCCCACTACAGTGGGCAAATACATTTCCCTGCCTCATGATATTGGGCTTGACCGACTTACCCTGGGCAACAGAAGGGAGTAGAAATGACAGCAGTTCTGGGCTGAGACCTCAAGAGGCATGGTCTGTATCCACTCGTGTCTAGTCTCTGCTCGCTTATCTCTCTTGCCACAAGAAAAGCCAGCCAGAGGATCTTTCAGCCTGGCCCCCAGAATGAGACAAACGGAGTAGGCCTGAACCTGACCCAAAGCCCTCAAACAGCATAGATGAGAAAAATAAATATTTGGAGTTGTAAGTGACTGAATTGGGGGCTGTTTGTTACCCATCATAATTGTGGCAATATCTGACTAGTACACTTCCATAAAGGAGTCCAGCCAAGCCAGACCAGCACTGCAAGCACTTCTTGAGTACCTACTGTGTGCAATGAGAAGTAAAAAGGAAGTTCAGATTATTCCTACCCTTGAAGATGATTCTATTATTCTTTCTACCTACCTTGCCAAACATACACATGATACAGAGTAGAAAATCACAAATCATTATTTTATTTTTAAAAATTAAATAAATGAGTATATGTGTTTATATTGTTGAAGAGAAAAGCATAGGTCCATTCAAAGATACCTAGCAATATCAAGGCAGACATTTTCCAGGAACTCAGCAGTAGGTATTAGATGAGTCTGTCTAGAGATTGAAAGACTCAGCTAGTCTATAGGGGATGGGAAGGACTCAGAGAGGTTGGACACAGTCCTCCAGCCAAGTCACATAGCTTTAACATTCAAGTTTCTTTGTTGGGGTGGAGAGGACTCAGAGGGACTTTGAGTTCCAGTCCCCAGACTGCCACTTGCTAGCTGTGTGGCCTTGGGAAAGTCACCCATCTCTGACTTTCAGATGAGCTTCCCTGGGTTTCTTTCCTTGGTCTGGAAGGGCCCTCTCCAGACCTTTGTCTACCTATAAAGGCCTTTTGGACTCCCTCTGACTGAAACGATCTGGACCCTGAGAGTCCTCTGGGTTCCTTGTCAGTGCATGTGTCTGTCTTCTATGACAGCCACTGAGCTAGCTCAGGATGGGGCAGCCCCTTCCTCAAACCTGGATGTTCTGTGTTAGCTCAGTGCGGGATACACAATAGGCTGTCCATCAACGGTTGCCGACTTGAACTAAACTGAATAAACCTGCTCCAAATATTCTCCAGGAATAAAGCATTTTAAAATACTGTTTCTACATTGTTTTTAAAAGGGTCTCATGGCTATATATATACATTTTTTTAAAATACACATTGAAAAACATTTATACCAACAAACAAACATATATGCAGACACAACTCTAGGAGGGTTTTGCAGACTTGTCTCCCATGGAAGGCCTATAATTTCCTTCTTGACTGACACCGACTGTGGCCTGGACCATGTTTCATAGACTCCTGGCAGGCAGCCTGCTTGGGTTTGGGTTTGTCCTTTTTTTTTTTTTCCTTTCATCAGGCTTGAAACTGAAGCCACAGGACTTTCTGAAACCTCCTCTCAGCTATAGCTGTCATGTTTCTTGTCACCAGCTTGCTCCTCCCAGGTTATGAGGATTCATAAATGTGTCTAGAGATCCAGTAACAAACTAGTAAACAGTGGATTCCTTCTAGAAGGAGACAAAGGGAAATTCAGGAGGGACCTTTCAATCTGGGGACTGTCTGTGACCCAGGCCAGGCCTCCATTCCCCCAGAGTAGATTATATCTGATGGTCTAACCTGCAGGCCAACTTCCAGCATCAAAGAAATAGGGATAATGGAGGGGAAACTGAGACACATGAAAACAAACCAAAATGAACCCTGTTGTGCTGCTGACAGGAGTGGAGCTTATATGGACCTGATACTGGAGGCAGACAGTGGCAATGAGTTCCCTGCTGGAGCTCTAGCATCAGACGCAACTTGTGTCCTGCTGGTTGTACTGAGCATGTTACCTGACTTCTCTGAGTCACATTTTCTCATCCTTGAATGGATAGTACCCACGCTGAAGGGCTGCTACAAGAGCTAAATGGGCCTCATGCATGTGAGAGCCAAAGCACATTGTAGGAAATTGAGTGCTGGTTCTTGTTATCCTAACAGAGCCTACAAGCGCAGAACTGAAAGAGCCCATCAGAAGAACCCAGTCCTATTTCCTTCCCACCTCCCCTGAAGTGTAGTTTCCTCCATGGCTGTTCCCCTTGGCAGCCTGCTGCGTCCTGGAGAAATGCTCACCATTAGAAAGTTCTTCCTAAGGCCGAATCAAATATGGCTGCTCTGGAGCTTTTATCTGTTGGCCCTTCCCTCTCTGGACCCCTGAATATAGGTCTACGCTCTCAATACCACTGCAATCATCTGCAGAGAAAACTGCTCTCAGGCCCTCCTTGAGAACTAAAAATTGAGCTTCCGTATGATCCAACAATCCCTCTCCTGGGAATATACCCAGAAGAGCATAAATCACTCTACCAAAAAGCCACTTTTTCCTTATACAGTCCACTTTTGATGGGCTACAATGAATAGTGCTACAATGGACATATGCATTCAATAGCAAAAACATGGAACCAACCCAGATGCCCATCGAAAGTGGACTGCATAAGGAAAATGTGGTACATATACACAGTGGAATATTATGTAGCCATAAAGAAAAACAAAACCATGGCCTTCACAGCAACATGGGTGCAGCAGATCATCATACTGAGTGAACTATCACAGAAACAAAGAACTGAATACCGCATGTTCACACTCATAAGAGAGCCCTGAACACTGGTCACACGAGCACAAGGGTGGAATTGGCAGCTACTGAACACTGCTGGGGAGGGAGGGAGGGAGGAGGGAGTTGGTCACGTGTCAACACATTGGGGACCTGGTCCACTAGCACAGGGAGAGAGGGCCAGCTAGAAGCTCAAACTTCACCTGCACGCAACCTACTTATGTAGTAAATCCCCACTTGTACCCCATAACTCTAAAATTAAACAAAAGTTTGGGACACACAAAGGGAAGGAGGAATTTAATTCAAAGTGGAATGATGAGAGGAGGCTTCACGTAGGAGGTGGCAGCTGTCTGTCATGGTGGCCGGGCCATAATCTTACACCGCCTCCTCCTAAATTTCTTCCCTGGAGCAGCACTCAGAGCCTTCTCCAGAGCCTGCTCTGCTCTTGGAAGATAAAAGGATCTTTCTGAAATTATAAATCAGATAATGACTCTTCCCAGCCCCCAATCTGACATGACCTGTCTTTGTTCTTGCAATAACATTCCAACAACTCCTCCCCTGCCCCCATGGCTTCTGAGATCTTTGGTGATGGGGCCCTGCTCTCTCTGCAGCTCCAAAGTTAGACAGGCAGGCGGAAACTGTAGGAACCAGACAGCTCCTCTCTCTCTAGGACGAGTGTCCACACGGGTCCTCTGCCTGTCCTCTTGGAAGGCACCAGGGTACCAGGGGGTGAGGAGAGGGGCAGACTTGTGCCCTGCTCTTGGCTGGGGCGGGGGCTCTCTCAGGAACTTTGCAGACCCTCTGTGGGAGTATTCATCAGAATCACAGCAGGGGACTCACAAGTTGCTGCAGAAGGGCTTAGTTGAAAAGCATTTTGTGGCAGGAATGTGTTTAGAAGTGAGGGCAGCATTGAGGGAATCAGCAAGAGATGTGGATGCATCCCAAAGCCTGCAACAGAGGGAAGCCTGGTCCCCTTCACGGGTGAAGGGAAAGGGAAGAAGTGTGTTCTGGGACACCTGAAAGTTGGAACCAGGGAAGCGTATCTGCCCCTCCCCCACACACACCATATCAGTCTCAGCCAATGCAGGAACTGTGGCAAGAAGAGACTTCAGGAAGGAGAGAGGAGTAGACTCCTGACCTCGTCTCCCACTCTCCTCTCCTGCTGGTGCTTTCCTTCCACCAGATCCAGCTAGAACTTTAGTGGGTGATGCAGCTCTCAGAGATTCGCTCTCTGGGGTTCAGAGCAGGCAGAGAAGGGAAGGAAAATGGATAGGACTGGAAGGACAGCAAACGAGCAGTACCAACATGGCAGATGTCCCAGCATCCTGTAGGGAGAGTTGGAATCGGAGTCACTAACCCTGACAGGCAAACTCTTCTCCAAGAAAGAGAATGCAGTTTAAGGGGAGAAGTGAGTCTGACAGGCGGCTTTCCCAGCCAGGCCACAGTGCTCACATAGCATCCAGGTCCTGCGTCCAGTGTATCTGCCAGAACGTTCCATACAGCCACAGACATCTCATACTTTTGCCCTCGCACAGCTGTGGAAGACGAAGGGGTTGTTCTCCGATCCTGGGCCTCACCCATGTTCATAGGGCCAAGATCTGGGCAGGCAGCAGGTGACTTGATGCTTCAGATTCATTAGTAAGCATAGTGAGAATGATAATGATGATACCAATCAGACAGCAATTATTGTTATCACAGTCACAATTACACGAGTGAAGCTCTTCCTATGTGTCCAGGACAGTGCTCATTCTGTTAAGCTGTACAATCTTCTCCCAAACCATAGGAGGTGGTGATTATTATTATTCCCACTGAAAAGATGAGAGTAGTCCATCAATAGAGGACTGGATTAAAAAAATGTCGTACATATACACAATGGAATATTATGCAGCCACAAACAAGAACAAAATCATGAACTTCGCAGCAACTTGGATGAACTTAGAGTCTATAATACTGAGTGATTTTTCACAGAAACAAAGAACTGAGTATCACATGTTCTCACTCATAAGTGGACCTCAAACAACTACCATAATACTATAAGAAAAGTATTGACAGTAGTGGGAAACTGGGGGACAGGGGGGGCGTGAGGAGGTGGGATTGGCAGTAGTGGGAATCTGTCTGGGGAAGGGTGGGCATACCTCATCAACAAGGGTACCCGCGTAATAAATATTTGTATACCTAATGCTGAATTGTACCCTCCAATTTTAAAATCAAAAATTTAAGTTAAAAAAAAGAAAGGAAAGAAAAGATGAGAGCAAAGCCCAGAGCAGGGGAGCAGGCTGCTGGAATCACTCAGAGTGTATAGAGAAGTCCAGTCCAGGTCTGCTGGTTGCAAAGGCAGGCTCTTAGCCACCATGCTAGACCATGAGAGAGGCAGGATTCCTTTCCCCTGGCTTATGCAACCCTTCGAGGTCAAAAGAGCAAAACTGGCCTCTCCAGAGTGGTCTTGCAGCACTGGTCACGCACACTGGGTTTTCCAGCCATGCTAATCTCTGCAGTATCTTGAGCACACCCTGCTTTCTCTCACCCCTGGACCTTTGCACAGGCTCTTCCCTTTGCCTGGGTCCTTGCCTTTCCACTTAATTCTCTCACAGCTTGACTCACTCCACTGCAGTTTACTATCATTTGCTCCACAAAGCCCTGATGGGCATCCCAAGTCCTGCAAGGGGGCTCCTCTTGGAAGCCCTCACAGCCCCTTACAGTGCCCCACCACAGAACCCAGCCCTCCTTATGGTGGCCTGTCTCCCCCAGCCCTCACAAGCCACATAAAGGCTGACTAGCCTGTCTTGCTCACCCCTGTGTTCCCAGAGCCTGGCCCAGTGCCTGGCACCTAACAGAACCTAGTAAACATGTGGAGAGTGTAGTTGCATGCTGGCACAGGCCCAGCCACCCAGAGCCTGGCATACACCGTGGCCCACACACCATGAACCACACCTACTATTACAGGAGTGAGAGGGAAGGGAACTTCCCGAGTGAGGGGCAAAGAACAGTCAGAGGAGGGGCTCCCAGAGCAGGAGCCACTGACCTGAGATCCACGCATGGGTCGGCTTTTGATGGGCACAAAAGAAAAACAAAAGTATTCCAGGCAGAAGGAACAGCATATGTACAGCAAGTCACGAGGAGTGAGTGACAGGAGAGGCCGTGGGAGTTGGGACCCGGAGGGGAGACAGCGCTTGGTGAGAGGAGTCTGGACTGGGAAACAAGAGGTCAGATCGGGTGTTGAAGAGCATATGCTTGGGCTTAGAGAGGCCCGAGTTTGGGTTCCCGTTTCACCATTTCCTGAGTCTGGGATCTTGGGTGAGTTGCTTAAGCTTTCAAAGCCTCAGTCTCCTCATTTGAAAAATGGGACAATAATATTATCTGCTTCATAAGAAAATGAAAGGAGGTAATACACGTAAAAGGTGCTGCATAGTAAATGGCATGTGACAAGTGTCAGGAAGCGCCAGCCCTTCAGGGCCATGCTGTCCTTTCTGGCAGTATGGCAGTGGTGGGGGTGGTGTTGAAGGTTTTGTTAACAAAAGAGAGAGGAAAGTTGCTCAGAAAGCCTTTGTGGGAGGAAAGAAGAGAGGGGGGAGTTTGGGGCAGGATCTTAAAAGGCTCTGAGAAGTCGTGGCCAGGCACGGTGGCTCAGCCTGAAATCCCATCAGTGGGTGGGGTGAGGCGGGGCCCCGGGGGCAGCCAGGCAAGGTGTGTGGTCTTGAGCAAATTGAGAAGCCACCATGGGCTTGGGCTTTCTCACTGGTACCATGATCTAGTCATTCCTGCTTCAGTGGCCTTGTGGGCTCCCCCAGCAGAATCCTGTCAACGCCTCTACACGTGGTGGCCATGGTCATTATTGGGGGGGCATGGTCAGTTATAGGCTCCCTCAGTGCCATGTGAGGACTTGAGAAGCCAGTAGGGAGCCCAGAAAGAAAGAAGGCTCAGCCTACATCTGGCGGAGGCCAGGCTTCCCTTGGCCCTCCTCTCCCACGCTGGTTGTCCTGGGCCCACCCAGCCCTCCCCACCCCAGGCCCTGAGCACTGCAGGCTCAGCCGAACTGCTCTGCAGCCTCACCCCCACCCATCTACCACCCCAGAAAGGTGAAACTGGATGCAATCAAACCCTCCTTGTATGATTCTGAGTTTCCTTGAGAACGCTCTGAGAGAAGGGCAGAGAAGAAGAGGAAAAGAGGACGGAAAAGGGCTCAGCATCAGATTTGAACCAACCCAGTGGCCCCTGTTCTGGAAATATTGGGAATGATCATTATGGTCTCTTTGTCTCTGACCTTGTCCACTTTGGCAGGAAAATGTATGGGGGCCCTCCAAGGGCCAGGCGTCCTAGATTCCCAAGTCAGAGTCAGAGACCCAATGTCCACACAGGGACAGGGTGCTCAGAGGAGACAGGGCCTCTTCAGGTGCCCTGGGTCCAGACTGACAATGCCTCTGCTATGATAGACCACTTCCAGGGCACAATATTGTTCCTAGAAGTCCCACGTCGCTTGGAGGCAGAGACAGGGCTAAGTACCACACACTGCCACCATCACTATCATCAGTGCAACAGCTTTTGCATACCAAGCGCCAACAGTATGCCGGGTCCTGGTACTTTGCACTGCTCTTAAGTAATCGCCATAGTGACCTTCGGGCTGCTACTGGAATTTTCTTTGTTAAAGTGGAGTGATTTTTCCAGGAGTACACAGAGGAGGGTAGAGGATTTAGAAGCAGATCTCTCCAGCCACTGCCTGGTCTCTCTCTATTCTGATGGGACTTCTGGACGAGCAGCCCAACAATTAATCTGGTGATTTCCACATCTGCCTCAGTACTCTGTCACGTCTTGTTGCAAACATTCTATATATGTAATCTCCACTTTCCAGATGAGGAAACAGAGGCACAGAAAGATTGGGTAACTTGCTTGAGGCCACTCAACCAGTTGTGTGGGCGAATGGGGAATTCTTATAATAATCTATGATGAGATAGACCAGAGAAGCTGTACCAGGCACTACTGCAGAATCTATGTGCAAGCATTTCTATTTCTTTTGACATCTCTTATGTATACATAAAGACGATAGACAAAATGTCTGGGTGGACAAAATTGCCCTGTGCGGAAAACATCCTGGGAAAAATCATCAATGCTTTGGGTCTCAGTTTTCCCATCTGTGAAATGCTCCTGGTCACTATGATCACTCAGGATTAAGTTAAGGCCGTAGAACAGCTGGGGTCAAAGAGCTGCTCAGACACCTGGTTTCCTGGTGTCTCCTTGTGGGTCATTTCCTTTTCATAAAATGCTCCAGTCAAAGCAGAATATATAAATATACATATATATATGTATTCTGTAAATGTGTATATATTCATGTATGTATATGTCGGGCAATTTCACCATGCAAACCTAGATGGTCTAGCCTACTACACACATGGGCTATATGGTATACATACACATATATATATTTTATATGGTATACATACACACACACATAGATATATATTTGCATAGAGCAGGCCCTGTTCAGCAAACTATAGACTGGGGGAAAGAAATTTCCCTTTGACATATCTTGAGGAAGCAGGAGTTTGGATGGTTGGTAGCACAGATTCCAGCCCTTGTGGAAAGCCCAACAATCCACAGCCACACCCACTTGCTTGTCCCAGGAGATCATACAGGTAAAGTCTGTGGGCTCAGGCATCAGACTGTGCAAGTCTCAGCTCTATCACTTACTAGCTGTGTGACCTTGAGTAAGTTTTTAAAAATCTCTATCCTTCAGTTTCCTCAGGGTTATTGAGAGAATTAAATGCAATAGTGTATAAGAGCACTTAGCATGAAGCTTGGACGAAGTAAGTGCTCTCTACATGTCAGCCATTGCAATTCAGCTGTGCACTCACATAGACTTTTCCTCACCCATCCCCCTCTTCCAACAGACTATGTCAACAAGCATGATCTGGGACTTTCTTTAATGACTTCTATCTGCCCCATTCTAGACCCAGAAGGGACATAAGGGCAACAAGTAGACAATCTGTCATAGTCTGTTTGTGCTGCCGTAACAAAATGCCATAAACTGGGTAGCTAATAAACAACAGAAACTTATTTTTCATTGTTCTGGAGGCTCGAATGTCCAAAATCAAGGCAGATTTGGCATCTGGGGAGGGCCCACTTTCTGGCTCATAGACAGTGCCTTCATGTTGTGCCCTCAAATTGTGGAAGGGATGAGGGGTCTCTCTTGGTCTCCTTTACAAAAGGGTATCAATCCCACTCATGAGGGCCCTGCCTACATGACCTAATCACCTCCCAAAGGCTCCAATATCTCCTAATGCCCTCACATTGGGGTTAGAAGTTTAACATATGAATTTAGGGGTGACACAAACATTCAGTATTATCACAGTATTATCCACTTCCAGATTCATGATACGAGCTCAAATCTGGGGGTGGGGGAACCAGTGGGAATTCCCCACTGTATATTTTAATCTTGCTGTTGTAACAAGTAACCACAATCTTAAAATGACCCAGCGATTTTAAACAACACAGATTTGTCCTGTTACGGTTCTGGAGGTCAGAAATCCAAAATCTGTTTCACTAGGTTAAAGCAAAGTGTGAGCAGAGTCGGTTCCTTCTGGAGGCTCTTGGGGAGGGGCCCTTTCCTTGCCCTTTCTAGTTTCTGGAGGCTCCCTCCTGCCGAGGTCTCTTCCTCCTTCAAGGTCAGCAGTGTAGTACCTGCGCTCCTCTCTGACCTCTGCTTTCGTTCTACATCTCCCCCATTGATACTGATCTCTTGGTTCCGACTTATAAGGACCTTCACGATCACTTCTGGCCAGCCCAGATCATCCAGGACAATCTCCCCATCTCTATAGCCTTATAAGCTTCATCACATCTGAAAAGCCCCTTTTATCAGGAGGGGTAACATTCAGAGGCTATGGGGATAAAGACGTGTACATCTTGGGAGCTGTTATTCAGCCTATCACATCCGGGCCCAGGTTCTTGACCCTCTGGTCACTTTGGAGAGGAGAGAGAGTACGTTGCCAATGCTCATCCCTGAGCATAGCTGGGAAGTCTGCGGACATTATTCTTATTCAAATCATGGATACTTAGATGAAGGCCAAGGTGTGCAT
Organism: Carlito syrichta; assembly: GCF_000164805.1. Taxonomy (NCBI): domain Eukaryota; kingdom Metazoa; phylum Chordata; class Mammalia; order Primates; family Tarsiidae; genus Carlito; species Carlito syrichta. The sequence continues at coordinate 736,299 of NW_007258892.1, read as the reverse complement.
GTTTTAGTCAATAGAATTGAGGCCTGGATATGATACAACTCAGATCAAGCCGAGGTAAGTCGGTGGCCCTCGTCTGGTGAGACCAGTTGTGACGTTGCCATAGTTATCTTTCTAATGAGTTTGCAGACTCCAGGCATTTTTCTCCCTAACCCAATCTCAATCCAGGCTCTAATGTGATCCTGTTAAAACAGAGCTGATTACCTCCCCCCCTCACCTGAAACCTTTCTAAGATTTCCTATTGCCTGCAGGATAAAATCCAAACTCCCTGAAGCCTTTGTGACCCAAACTCTATTTACCCCATTCTCAGTCTCCTCTCTCTTCCTGCTTCCTCACCTCCACATGCCAAAGTCATTCCCAAAGACAGCATTATCTTCATCATCTCCATCATCCACCATTGTAATAACAAAACCCACACCTTCCTCTACCTGCATGCAAATGACATGCTAGGGAACATACTGACACTCAGAATCTTTGCTAATGTTGTTCTCCTAGTTAACATTTTTGCCCCTTTCTCCCACCTGCCCTCCTGATACATCAGCCTTTCAGGTCAGGCTCAGAGGTCGCCACAACCTCCGGGCAGAATTAAACTGCCCCTCCTCTATGCAGCCACAGCATGTCTCCCTTACATCCATGGTAGCAGTGCAATCACTTTTTATTTCCTGTCTCTCCTATTTTCCACCTTGAGCTCCTTGGAGTGTTGATCTTTGCTGTTGTTGTTGTTTTGGGGTTTTTTTGAGTCAGAGTCTCACTCTGTTGCCCAGGCTAGAGTGTAGTGGTATGCTCACGGCCACCACACCATTGACCTGATCCTTCTGCCTCAGCCTTCCAAGTAGCTGGAATTAGAGGTGCGTACTACCGTGCCTGGCTAATTTTGATTTTTTATTGTAGAGACAAGGTCTCACTGAGTTGCCAGGGCTGGTCTCGAACCCATGGGCTCAGGCGATCCACTCACCTCGGCCTCCCAAAGTGCTGGGATTACAGTCTGCGTCACTGAACCTGGCCTGAGTGTTGATCTTTTAATCACTGTGCATCCCTAGCACCTAGGCATTTGATGTGGTGCAAATTAAACACCCAGTAAAATGTTGGAGAAAAGAATGAAGCAATGCCTCCTCCCAGGCTATCTAAAACTACCCTTGGCAACATCTCATTATGGAAGTCTGTTTTCTGAGAGCTACATGAGGCAGGAGTCCTTTGGGGATTCCTGCTTTACCAGGATCCAGACCTCAAAGTGGGGAGGGGGTAAAAGGGAGGGCTCTAAGTTCTTTATATGTCTTTAATCGCTACTCATTTTGTGTCTAAAACTGTCTGACGTAGTAAATTTTGTTATTACACCAGTTTTGCAGATGAAGAAGCCAAGTCACTGAGAGGTTGAGATCTGCCTAAATGTTATAGCTAGTAAGCTGGGAGACGGAACTTGTGATGGAACTGAGGTCTGAAGACAAGCAAGATGCCTGCAGAGAGCCTGTGTGCTTGACCACCTCATTCCGCTGCCTCACACATTTATTAAGCACCTACTATGTACCAAGCAACATGCAGCTGCTCTGCATGCAATGCTTATTTAATCCTTCCAGCAAACCTGAGATGTACTATTGATCATACCTGTTTTGGAGATTGGTCCAGCCACGTCTGGGCTAGGACTTCACACTTTGGAGACATCAACCTCCTGACCAAAGTACATGAGCTGGCTTTGACCTTCGTTCAAAGCTCAGTGAGGGAATCTTCTATGGGGAATAATGTCCTGAGAACAATGCAGTTCCACCAACAAAGCATCCCTGCCCTGTTGCCCCAGCCCAGGCCTACAGAGCCTGGATGGTATCCAAGAAACAGTTTGGGCAGCTCAGGATTAAAGCTGGTAGCTGGAGACCAGTACCCAAGGCTTCCTTCTTCAAGCTGGATGGAAAGAGAAAGAAATGGGTTTGGAGTCCATACTCCTGGGATCAATAACACTGCCCCTTCCCCCAGTCCCTTACTGACTACATGATCTTGGGCAAATCACTTAAACTTCTTAGTTTCCATCCTCTGTAAAATGAAGGAGAAAATATCTCCTTTGCAGAATTAAATGAATTAGGGCATGCAAAGCCCCTAGTACATGCCTGGTATACAATCATGATGATGTTAATATTAAAAATAATAACCATGGCTTGCAGAAGCAACTGGCCAAGGTCACACAGGACATTTCTACTCAGACTCTTTTCTTTTTTGTAGCCTCTATTTCCATCATTAACTCCAGCTCACTGTCAGTTACTGTGATTGACAACCTCAGGGTCCTCTTTGCCTCTTCCTTCCTCCAGCAGCCTTCCTCCCCTCCCACTCCCGGTTCAGGTAGCTCTCAAGTGCTCAGTAATATGTGAGTCTATCTACTGAGTACATTTACTGAGTCGCATCTTTATTGTTTCTGGCCCCTTCTATCTCTCTTCTGGGCTAGTGCAATAACCTTCGCAAGGACCAGAGGCCAGCACAGTGTCTGGTACTTAATAGATACTCAATAAACATTCTTAAGCAATCCAATCTTCTGCAAAGAAAATTCTCTAATCCTGAGATGACTTCAAATACCTTAGCCTGTATTTATAAGGACTTCTTCCACCAGTTCCCCTCAAGTTCCATCTGCTCAACTGACCAATCCCCCATACCACTTCTCTCTGTCTTTCATAGTTATCATTCTTCTGCCTTTGCTCATTCTGTTCCCTGTTCTTGGAATGCCCTTCCCTTCCCTTTCAGGTCCACTCAGTGAATTCCTAGTCATCTTTCAAAATGCTCTTGAATTATTTCACAAATATTTATTGAGTGTCCACTATGTGCCAGGCACTGTCCTAGAATGTGAGGTTATATCATGGAACACAATAGAAGTCCCTGACCACATGATACTCACAGTCTTCTGACAACCTGGCAGAACTGGTAGCAGAAGTATTCGACCTGGTTAGAGGTGGGTGGGAGAGGAGGCCTTGCAGGTCCAGCAACTTCCTCCAAGGAGGACACCTTTTCCAAACCTTCTTTCCATTCACAGACAGCATTGGCCAACTCCTTTCTTGGTATCCTTTCTGAACCTGGGACACCTGATTGTAACTGACAGTTTTCATATCTGTTTCCTTGATGCCCAAGGATTGTGCTGTTTTTATGTTATGGTGTCTGAAGTTTGTTCATTGGAAGGAAGGAGGAAGGAAAGAAGAAAAGAAGGGAGAGAAGGTAGAAGGAAGGAGAGAAAGATTCCCAATAGATGGAAGAGGAATGTTTCAGAGAGATAGCAGGGCTGGATGGGGCACTGAAATCACAGATTCCTTCTGTAGATAAATTGAAATTTACCCCTTCCACAAATGCTCACATTTTAACCTGGATTCTGCCTCAGGTCTCGAAGTGACCAAAACCAGGCTTTGGAATTTTTAACCCTACTGGACTGGGTCTTCAAATTTAGCATGCTTCTATGGCTCTCATATCTTGATGGCTTTCGGCCCATTCTTCCCAGTCACTCTGGGAAATAAGTCAATTTCACTGCAAAGGTTGAGGCCACTGAGGAGAAGGGCATGGGAGAACAAGATGAGAATTAACCCTTGGCCTTTCACACAGAAAGGATCCCATTTAATGCCCTTGCCTCCCCACAGTGGTATTATTAACCCCTTTAACGGCTGAAAAAACTGGAGGTCAGAGGTTAGGTAATTTGCCTACAGTTGCCAGATAGTGGCAGAGATTTGAGTCAAACAGGCCATCCAGCCCCAGATACCAAGTACTCATCTTAGTCCAAGTTTGAGGGTCTAGATTAGGGTTTCTCAACCTTGATCCCATTGAAATTTTGGTCCAGCTGATTCTTTGACCTGTGCATTGTAAGATTTTGAGCAGTATCCCTGGCCTCTCTACCGGCTAGGTGCCAGCAACACTCCCATTTTCCCATACTCACCAGTTGCGACAATCAATCCTGTCTTCATACATGGCCCTATGTCATCTGGAGGGCAAACCTCCTCACAGTTCTAGTCACAGCTGATCAACTTGGACAAATTGCATAGTTTCTCTGGGCCTTACTTTCATTCCTTGTAAGACAGTTTGGGTGAGTGGTCTCCAAGTGTTCCATGACTCATGGGGAGGGGAGAGCAGGTAGTAATTTTATTTATGTTTTTATTTATGTATTTATTTGAGACAGCAGGGTCTCACCCTGTCGCCCAGGCTGGAGTGCAGTGGCATGGTCATGGCTCACCGCAGCCTCAATTTCTGGGCTCAAGTGACCCTTCCACGCCAGCCTCCTGAGTAGTTGGGACTACAGTTATGCACCACCATGCATAATTTTTTTGTATTTTTTGTAGAGATGAAGTCTTGCTATATTGCCCAGGTTGATCTCAAATCTGGGCTCAAACAATTCTCCCACCTCAGACTGCCAAAGTGCTGAGATTGCAGGCATAAGCCATCATGCCCAGTCATTGATATTCTTAATATTATCTAACCAATATTAATATTTGCTATATAAATTGATGGTAAAACATGTGTAGATTTCTAAATAAATACAATCAACAAGGACATATTTGATATTACTTAATGAGAGATGTGCCATCAGAAAAATTTGGAGACCACTCTGTCCAAAGGTTCTAAGGTCTCTGTTAATCTCCCTGCCTCAAATTTATGAGAATAAAGGAAAATCCTCTGCAGTGTCAAGATGCCAGTGATGCTTGTCATTTCTGAGCTTCAGTTTCCACATCAGCTAAGTGCAGAGAAGAAAGAACCTACCTCATAGGGTTATTACATGGATCAACAGATAATGCTTAGTATGGTGCTTAGTATGATAATGATTCTCAGAAATATTTTTATTTATTATGTTACAGATGAAGAATCTGAGGCTACAGAGTATTCCAAAACTTCCTCAGGTCTTAGACTTTCATGTGGTGAGGCTCAGATTCAAACCCCAGCAGTCTCCCCCTCAGTCCAGTGCATCTTTCCCCACCTCGACCCCATGGGACCCCAGATAATTTACTGAGGAAGGCAAACCGTTGCATTCTTTCCCTTACACATAGCACATATTGAATATCACTCGAACTTGACTGAATCATTAAACTGGTTCCCAGCCCCATTTTGTGTTATCTTTCTGTTATCCTTGTCTTAAGGAACACAAAACACAAAGTCACTGCTCCAGGAGGCATACATTAGGTAGGCATTCACTAAAATTTCTTCAAGAAATGAATAAATGAATGAATGAAACATGAACCAAGAAAGCTTCTTAGTCATAGTCATGTGTCCCAAAAAATGCCTCAAGTGCTCAGGAAAGGGTATTTCCTTCTCACCCTAGAATGTTCCTTTAAAGCTTGTATCACAGTTTATGATTGTATAATCATCAGTTTCTCCTCTCCACCCCCTCCTGTAGACTGCAATCTCCACAAAGCCTGGGACTATGTCCTTTGTGCTCACTGTCATATCTCTAGTGCCCTGTCCTATGCCTGGCATACAATGGCACACATTAAGTGTATGCCAATGGAACACATGAGTCCATAAAATGAGATATCATTTAGCTTCTCCTGCATTTTACAGCTGAGACAGAGGATGGAAGTGTCTTGACTAAGGTCTCTCAGGTAGCTGGCATCAGAACCAGGTCTATTGTCATGCCCACTTTTTTCTCCCTCCCTTTCTTTCCCCCAGGAAAAATCAGTACTGTGGCCCTCCGGTTATGACCACCAATACACTGTCTTCACACGTGGTCCTATGTGTACATACTCAGAATTTCAGGGTGTCTCTAAAAGGAAAGAATGTCTTCACAATCCCCTGTGGAACCAGTGGAAAATGTGTGAGAGCAGGAAGAATGAACCCTTCCAGACTGCATCAGGGCCCACGCTGGGAACTTGGTACCAGCCCCACTCTCTGCATGCCCTGGCTCCTGACTCAGGAAGGAGATACTGAAAAGTGCTTTGCAAATTTACAGGCGTCTCAGAAGGAGACACCAATTAGTAACCTCCCACCCTGGGCTCCCCAAAACCATGTAGCTTCTTTTCTACCCACCCACTCACCCATCCTCTTTCTGGTCACACTAGTACAAGTCAATGGTGGTCATGGGTCAGGCTATGCCACTTGTGACCTGTGTAGATTTGGGGCAAAATTCCTGAAATTGCTGTGCCTCCTTGCTCTCTGTGTACAATGGAACACTGGCAGTGTCCACTTCATAGGGCTATTCTGATAATTTGGAGGGAAAATATGTAAATGACCAAGTACAGTGCCTGGCATATTGTCCCTGCTGTGGAAGGATGGGTTTCTATGACTCCATGTTGGGTACTGACAAAACTTCTCCTGCCTCTTTGGCCCCTTTATTTGTGACCTTTCTTCGTTATTAGGGATGCAGGTCTGAGTGCCTAGCTGTCTGAATGCCTCCTCCTTTACTGAGTATCAGATCCCATGTCCACTCACTCATGTCCAAGGCCATTGCTCCAGAAATTCTCTTCCTTCTCACCCATACCATCGATACTTGCCTCTAAAGCCTGACAATTCTTATCAGTACACCAACCTATTACTGCTTCTCATATACAAATACACACACCCACACATTCACTTCTCTTGAACTCACATCCTCCTGCAATTACCACTTCTTTTATTTACTCCTCTGTAGCAAAGCCCCTCAAAAGAGTTCAATATATGTCTGACCTCCAAATACTCTCCTCCATTCCACTCTTGGATTCACCCTGGCCAGCCTCTCTCACCCCCACACCACCTCCAAAACTGCTCTGGTTAAAGTCAACAGTAACACCTCACCATAAATCCAGTGGTGAGTCTCAGCCTGGATCTTAACAAATGAGGCAGCAGTTTTGGACACAACCGTTCATTTCCTGCTCCAGGATGCTCTTCTTGCACTTGGCTTTCAGGGCACACAGTCTCTTGACTCCCTTCTTGTCTCGTTGGCTTCTCCTTGGTCTCCTTGGCTGGTTCCTCCTCCCCTTCCAATCACTTGACGCTGGAGGTCCCAGGCTATCCTTGGTCCTTTGCTCTCCCATGTCTCCCTCACACCTCTGTGATCTCATCCTGCCTCCTGGCTTCAGATACCTACTGTCTGTACACCATGGACATTCAAGTGTCTGTCTCCAGTCCAGCCTCCCCCTGACTGCTCAACACCTTGATGTGAGTGTCTTCAGGAGTCTTGCATTGAACACATCAAAAAATCAATTTCCTGACTCCTACTTTGCCCAGTACAGTCAAATTGCTTTCCTTGTTGTCTTTCCCATCTCTGTTAATGGCGGCTCAATCTTTCTGTTTGCTCAAGTGCACAATCCTTGGAGTCATTCTTAACTCCTCTTTCCTCTTTTACAACACCTTTCCTATGTCAGTAAATATTGTTGGTTTTTCCTTCAAAAGGTGTTTAGAGTCTGACAGCTTCTCACCACTCTGCCACCTGGTCTGAGCACCATACTTGCCTGGATTGTTCCTGTGTCTTCATAACAGGTATCCCTGTTTCCGTCTCTGTTCCCCTTCACTCTGTTCTCAACATAGTCCCCAGAGAAATCTTGGTAAAGCATGAGTCCGATCAAGTCAGATCAAGTTCAAAACCCGCCCATGGCGCCCATCACAATCACAATCATGATAAAAGCCAGAGTCTTCACACTAGCTCATGAGGTCCTGGATGACCTACCCCTGCTTTCCGTGTATCCCACAGCCCCCGTTTTCCTGCTGCTCCCTTTGGCACCCCACATTGCCTCCTTGCTGCTTCTTGGAGTCCCCTGACCTGCTCCTCCTGTGAGGCCATGCACGGGCTCCTTGATTTCCCCATATGTCTTTGCTCTGAGTCGTCTTCTCAGTGGGTCCTATTCAATCACCCTAAAACACTCTCTCCCTTCTTCTGCTTTCCTTTCCTTTCTAGCTCTTCCTCCATCCTAGTGTTTTCCTCATGTACCTCCCTGCCAAACCTCTCTGAAATGTGAGCACTATACCAGAGGGGGCAGAGGGAGAATTAGACAGGTCTGTTGACTGTCCTACTGGTCGCAGGCAGTGTTTAGTAAATGGGTGGGTTTTCTGTGGCCTTCGTCTTCCTCTATTCATTGTGAGAGAAGAAGCTGCCTCTTCTCGTGTGCGCTTTCTTCTTGGTGCCCAGTGGAAAGCCTGTCACAGCCTCCCATGAGTAGTTATGAGATGAAGGAATAAATAAAGACAAAACGGAGCAGCAGAAGAGTTCTGTCTTAGCCAAGGTTGGCCTGGGCTGTATAAACCATGTTCTTCCAGAAACCTTTGTCCTTCTCCCGTACTTCTTGGTGACTGCCTTCTAAATCAGGCCACTCATGGGGACTTTGGCTTCACAAGATTGGCCTCCACTCACTCCCCACAGGGACTGTCCTGCTAACAAACCCAGCTATGCTCTCCCTCAATGCCCATCGAAATGTCTTCTTCTCCTCGAGGTCCCTCCCACCAGGCTCTCTCTGACTCTCAGTAACCTTTCCATCTCCAGCCTTACCCCACCACGTACCCAGTTAGTCAACAGAAAGGACGCACTTGCCTCTCCCTGTGATACACTCTCTCACACCTCCAGACTGGGTGGAGGCTGTCCCCTGGGTAAGGAATGACCTTTCTCTAGCTGCTTGCTGGAAGCATGTCTTTAGAAGTCTCTCCTCTTTTGGCAGAATGAGGCCCACCCTTCCTGGGGGGCTGTCATGGTGGGAGGTGGTGGGAGTGCATGGTGCTTATCTTCTGATGGCTTCTATTTTTTCAGGGAGATGGGAAACAAGGTCTTAAGCTGAAAGGAACTTTTGGAATTTGGATGATAGAGGAAAAAGCTTGAAATAGTTGAGAAATGGAAAATGAACAAAGAAGAAGCATACAGTAAATTGCCAGGCAGCAATCAGTGGGTGTTTGTTCAGGCCATGGTCAATGGCACAGGTGTGGCAGCAGATTAGACAGAAAGCCACCTTTATCCAGGGGTTGTGTCCAGCAGTGTAAAGAGCCAAGTGGGTGCCAGAGAAATGGTATGTCAGGGAGTGGATCATGATGAAAATGACAGCGTGAGAGGTAAGGAGAGGATGATATGCAAGCCCAGTGCCCAAAGGCAGAAGTCTGCTAGGAAAAAGTCTGACAACAGGTTTGAAGTTAGAACTGTCCCAGAGCACCTCTTCCAGAAAGTTCCCCGACCTGCTTCTTTCCAGTGTGGGAAGTCACTCTCCTGTCTGTTCCCACAGTGCTTCCCTCTGCTGTGTTTCAGTGACGACTTACTTGTATATCTTTCTACTGGACTATGAGCTCTTGAAAGAAGAAGCCAAGCCCCCCCATTTCTCTGTGTTCCAATGCTCGACTCAAGAAAAAGCTCAGGAAGCACTCACTGACTGATTGACTGAATTTATTTTTTAATAGAATCCAGACCATGTTCTGGGATAACAATAAATCCTCATGTTTGTATAGCAATTTGCAGTTTGCAAAGCAATTTCCCATTCGTAATCTTATTTCAACCTTACAACATCCCTGCAGGATAGTAACTTATTCATTAATTGCACAGTTCTGGGTACCAGAACACAGGCGCAAACAGAACAAACATCCCTGCCTTCATGGAGCTTACATTCCTGCAGGATGGGTTGCCAAAACTTTTTTACAGATGGACAGACAGAGGTCAGCTCCAGTACACTAAGCAACCTGGACAATATCACCGGACTTGCAGGTAAAAGAACCCAAATTAGGATGCATGGCTGCCAGATTCCAGGTTGAGAAAAGACATTTTTCACAACACTGCAGTTACCTCAAGGAAATGTGGGCTAAGCCATGAGATGTCTTTTTTTCCCCCTCCTAACTTTACAACAAATAAAAGGAGACTTGGCAGAAATCCACACCCTGGGACTACCTTGGAGCTCCTTGCCTTGTCTGATGTGTGTGTTTAACAAAGATGTGAGAAATACCTGCCAGGTCTCTTCTTGCTGGAGCCAAGAAGACAGAAGCCACCCAGCATTGTGAGCACAGCGTCTGCTTGTGTGCAAACCCGCAGGCATTTTTAGCAACTTTGGGGAACATAAAGAAAGCTGTTGGTTTTGTTTGCACATATTTTTCGCCTCTGCAGAAGGCTTCTCACCAGGCGGCAGTCTCAGAATTGCCTTTTATTTGATCTTAAGACACGCAGTGTCTTTACAATTCACTAGCTGAACTACAGTTAGCAAATTACTTAACCAGCTCCTGGTTCTGTTATTCGGAAAATGGATCTGATCATGAAGGTCTCTACCTTTCAGAGTGTTTATGGGGATTAAATGAGGTCCTTTAGAAATGCCAGCCTGTCTATACAGCTTTGTGCCCGGAGGAGGCAGCTTGGGAAGGAGAGGGCCTTGTTGGCATCTGAAAAAGCTAGACTGGAATTCCAGCTTTACCAATTATCTGCTACAGAAATTTCGCCAAATGACGTAATCACCCTCACTCCTCCAGCCTCAGTTTCCCTCATCCATTGGGAATATTTGTACAAAGGTTGTTACAAATGTCAGCATTAATGTAAGTGTGGTACCCAGCACTGAGCCTGCACACATTGTCCAGCAAATGGCACAAGATCATTTTTTGTCATCACCATTATTGCTATTAACATGTGGGTGGTAAGAGCAACAGGAATTTGAGGCTGTGAATTTGTTGAGACAAGCATTATGTCTAATGTATTCCTGTATACCCAATGCCCAAAACTCTACTCAGTAGTTAACAACTGCCCAGTAAAGTCTGAAGAACTGGATTGGATGAAGGAGGAAGAGACCACATCCTTCAAGATTGTTCTTTAACAAGAACATGTGTTTACTGCATGTTCACTGTGTGGCAGATCTTAGTCTTGACACGTGTTTGTTCTTCATTGAGTCTCAGTGGGAGGTATTATTATTACCCACATTTTACAAACCAGGAGATGGACACTGAAGTCATCAAGTGACCTGCTCAAGGTCACACAGCTTATGTGGCAAAACAAGGACTAGAACCCAAGAGAGTCTGACTGCTTGAGCCCACTCGCTTAACCTCCGCTCTGCATGGCCAGGAAGTTTCTGGTTTGAGGTTTCCTCTTCTTCTGACCTAGCTGATTTCCTGACCCTCTGGTTGTTGCTGATTTTTTTTTTTAACCAGCAGAAAAAGCAAATCTTGCTCCATAGCAGCCTAAGTAAATGATCACCAAGGCCAGTCTGTGTTGCTGTTTTGGGGCATTGGTGTTTTAGTTTCCCCACCGTGGCAGGCACTGGGGAAGCAGCCATCAAACATCTGTGGCTATCCCCTCTAGGGCAATGCTCAGCCCTCTGAAAGCAGACATCACCCCCTGCCGCCAAGAGTCTCACGGATCTCTTCCCATGCCCCTCTCTTGGGAAGCATGCCCTGGAACCCAGAGCTGATGGGGAGGGCAGGCTGGGTAGACCTGCCCCAGAGAGCCCCTGCCAGTGGGGCCAGAGGCCAGCAGCTGAGAATGAAGAGATGCCAGATTCCACCTCTGGTCCTAACCCCTCGCCTACTTCCTTTAGGGCATCAGGGTAGATATTCCCAACAGTCTGCTGTGCAGCCCCACACCAAGATGTGTAATCATGACTCCTCGGCTTGGAGAAGGAGAAGGCTTGCCTACAATCACACAGCCATCAGTGGAGGAGCAAGGACTGCAGCTGTCCTCTTTCCCAGGCTAACAATCTTTTGTGTGATATCTGGGGATGAAGAGTAAATACCAAAGGAGTATACTCCTTTGATATAGAAGGACTATATCAGTTCTGTTTTGCAGTCGAGAGTTCCATTTCTAAAGTAAGAGCAATCCGAGTCTGAATTCCAGCACTGCCACTAGTTTACTAACCTCGGGCAAGCCTCATATTATCTGTGAGCCTCCAAGAGGGGGAATTGGAATCCCTGCCTCACAGGCTGCCGCGAGGATTCGATGGTCTAGTGTGAGGATGTCCAACCTTTTGGTTTCCCTGTGCCACTTTGAGTAACGAGGAGTTGTCTTGGGCTGCACACAAATTATATAATAAAGTTAGAGTATATTCATAATAAAACTTCTTTTTCATATTTTATTATAACGTTCAGAAAAATTAGAACAATATAAAAGTAATGAGAAATTTGACCTTGTTTGTGTCAAACTAATCTATCAATGTCTATTTCGTTGGAAGCGGTCGCAATTCTTAGTAAGTTCTCAAGGTGCTCGTCAGAAACGTTTGCTTGAATTTTGCTCTTCGTGTGCTTCATGATTGAGAACAGCTGCTCACAAATGTATGTGCTGCCAAAAAACAATGTCAGGAGTAAGGCGTGATTGTGAACTTCAAAAATGGAACTATGCGTGAGGTCATGAAGAAAATAAATACTAAAAAAAAAATAATGCTAAATAAAACCTTCTGTGGGGCTGTATTACTAGCTATCCTGGGCTGGATGTAGCCCACAGGTCATGGGTTGGACATGGCTGACGTAGTGATATAAAGCCCTTAGCCTGCTTCTTGGCAAACAGAGACAGGTCCAACCATATTAGTTTTATTTGTTCTTTCAGTCTCCAGACATTCACTGGACATTACGATGGACACTTTACAATATTTCATTCAATACTTACAACAGTGTTCTAAGGTAGGAAGTAAGATCTCCATTAAACAGATGAGTAAACACAGTGTCAGAGAGGTCGGGTGACTTGTCCAAGGTCTCTTGGTTGGCAAATGGAAGGTTGTATTGTCTGACTCCAAAGTCCTTGTTTTCTATACTAGTTCATTTTGGTTTTTGTTTTGTTCTAATCCAAGGGTGGTGTGGGTGAACTAATATACCTTGCTAACTGTGACATCAAATGCCCATGTGTGAGCATCCTGTTGTTCTTATTAACTTTTTTCTTTTTTTAGAATTGGAGTCTCACTCTGTCACTGGGGCTGGAGTGCAGTGGCACGCTCACTGCCACCCCAGTGTCGACCTGCCGGGCTCTGGCTATCCTTCCGCCTCAGCCTTCCAAGTAGCCAGAACTACGGGCATGTACTACCACACCAGGCTAATTTTTTTTTATTATTGTAGAGACGAGGTCTCACGAGTTTGCCTGGGCTGGTCTCGAACCCGTGGGCTCAGGCAATCCACTCGCCTCAGCCTCCCAAAGTGCTGGGATTATAAGTTGAGCCACTGAACCCAGCCTTATTAACTTTCATATTGCCTATCTTCCTTCAGAAAAACAAGATTGCTCCAAGTTTGGCCCACTTAGCACCTGCCTCATAATTACCAGGAGTTCTCATTAAAAATGCAGCTGCGAAGGCTCTTTCTTCAGACCCAATGAACAAGAGTTGTGGGGTGCAGAGCTATTTACCAAACTCTCCAGATGTTTCTAAAGCATATTTAAACTTGAGAATCACTGCCTTTGGGAGTCAATAATCCAGTAAGCACTGGTTGAATGAAAGAGAGAGAACAGTTTCAAAGAGCAAAAATCAAACATATAGCAAGCTCTAAGAGCCATCTTGTGTGTCAGGATCAAAGTATGACCAGCAGGGACAGACAGACCATGGGCTGGGGAAAGAGGGATTCAGAACACTGAGAACTGGGCAGAACTGGTGGCCCTCAAATGCCCGATGCCAATATGGAGCTCAGACCAGGAGTAGTAAATATCAATCAAGGCATATTAGCAATACTGCCAGGGTTATCCACAGGGACAAGGAAGGCATCGTGTCTTCAGGTCTCACAGCAGGTCATAGGAGAGGACAAGGTAATAAAGTAGCAGGGACCACGTTTTAGCCTTCTGGGAAACTGGCTGGAGGAAAAGTGGGCCCTGGGTTTCCAACAGAGCCCTGGTTTCCAGAATAAAGATTTAAGACAATATCATCCTCAGCCGGGAAAAGACTAGCTTGCAGGTCTCAGGCATGAGATCAGAGGACTTGATTCAAACAGCTGAGCAAAAGCCCAATGATATGGGAAGGGTGTGCCCACTGTGGACACTAAGTGGCCCAGCAGTGGGATTTGCAGGGCTGCAGGGGGAGGGGGTCAAACACATAACTGAAGTTGGTACTCCATAACTCACTCCTTCCAGTCTGCCACTTACCTGATGCACACAGGGACCTATTTTAACACCGGTCACACCCAAGCCTTGTGACCCCAGTCAGGCCTCTTTGTGATTCTGGGCCTCTGTTCTTCCTCTGATACATAAGCGTCCATACTTGATAACTCCCTGTCAGCTCTTACAACGATCCCCAAGAGTTTCTGTGAGAATTAACTGTAATCACGTACCACATAATGATGCTTTGGTCAACAAGAGATCACATATACGACTATGGTGCTATAAGATTACAATGCCTTATTTTTACTAAACTTTTTGTATATTTAGATATGCTTAGATACACAAATACTTACAATTGTGTTACACTTGTCTACAGTATTCAGTACAGTAACACGCTATAGAGATTTGTAGCCTGGGGGCAATAAGCTAGTCCATAAGCCTGGGTGTGTAGTAGGCTAGACCATCTAGGTTTTTATAAGGATAACACTCACAATGACAAAATCACCTAATATGGCATTTCCAGAATGCATCCCCATCATTAAATGACAGATAACAATATTATATCTATGAACAAGCAAGACCCCACACATGCTTTTTAAAAATCCATTATCTTGTTAGTTTCCATGATCAGCATACATTCATTTTCTCCTAAGCCCAAATGCCAACAGGAGACAGGCTTGCAGTAAATTTCAAACCAGTGTTTCTCCCACTGAGCAGACAGACTTGCCCTGGTTCTGCCACATGGGCATCAAAGCTGCCTTGGTAACAGCAGAGGGCTCTGCCGGGGGCCCAAGCATGCTCATCTTGTGTTCATGCAACACTGGAAAAACAGGAAAGGAAGAAGAGGAACAAGAAGGAGACACCAAACACACACCACTTCTTGGAGAGTTTCCCAAGTCTACGAGGAAAATAGGAGCACTCCACTCAAGTGACCAACCCCATGAGAGTGCTTGGTTATTTTGGAAATTTATGAAATTATGGGGACAAATCTGTCTGCTCACTCAGTAAACACAAGGAGGAGAAAACAAGTCAAAATATTTCTAAGCTGGGTGGCAGCAAGAGGAAGGGGCAGAGGTTTGCCTATGTGACAAAACAGACTGAAATTTTAGAAAGACCTTTAAAGTTGATAATAAAGGTCTCCGGAGTACTCAAGGTGGTGGTGGAAATGGTGGAGGTGGTGCGGGGAAGAAGAGCTGTGAAGTCACACCAAACTCATGCCAAGCATGAGTTGTGATATCAAGGACAAGGAGTCTAGCCCCCCTGAGCCTTCGCTTTCCATGTGTATATGTTGGCATCACTTACATTTGTTGCGTAATTAAAAGAAGGACCTCAGGGCCCTCCAGGTGCATCCACTCATGTGACAGGATTGTGAGCAGTGTACAATGATGAGAAGATGCAGTTCCTATTCTCCAGCAACCTGGCCACCCTGTATTGCTGTTGCTGCCTTAAGTGTACGGCAGGATGTCTTACAGGATGTCGCTGCTCGCTCTTACTCAATAACAGTCATCCACAATTACTGTGTAGCCATATTGTGTGATGAGTTTTACATAGGGTTGTTTTATAGACTCTACGGTGTGACAGATTACAAGACATACCCTAATTTCAGAGATGCGGAAACTAGTACCTTAGGATCCATGAGATGTGGTCCAGCACTGGGTACAACAGGGATAAGTGGACAAGGCTCCTGTCCACACATCACTTCCAGCCTGGCAGAGAAGACAGTTACGACAAGAAATAACAAGTAAGGGCAGGAGCTGCAGGGAGTGCTGGGATTATGAAAACGGCATGAACCTCTCCCTGCACTGGCAGCCTGACAAAAACTCTGCTCTCCTTCCAAGACACAGCTTGGCATCCTCTTCCGTGAGGCTGTCCTGGGCATTATCTGGCATCTTCTCTTCTGTGAGCCTGTCCTGGACCCCTCTGGATTGGGCTGACTTTCCCATCAGTGGCCTTCAAGTCACTGGGTCACTCTGGGTCTAGGTGTCTCTGACCTCACTTGTAGACTGTGAGCTTGCTGAGTACCGATTCCATCTCATTTACAGCCAACTTTTAGGACCATGGCATGAACAGAGTAGGTGTTCAATAAATGTTTGCAGAATGGGGATGAAGTGATAAAGGATTTATTTGGTGACTGGTGGATTTCTTCTTGTGAAAAATGCTTCCAAAAGGTATAAATAGTCAATGGCCTTATCAGTGCTTTTTCTCCCCTTTTTAATTTTCGTTTTTTATCTTTCTTTTTTTCTTTGTGGTGGACTCCTTCCATGGCCTGAAATAGTACTCAGAAGCCAAATGTGTAATACAAGTAAAGTCTGAGCTTCTCTGAAGCTGAAGGTGACCCTTCAAAGCCCAGGCCCACTTTCCCTTCCCCACGAAGGGGATAGTTTGATACCCTCCATCCTCCTTGTCACCTCTGATGCTGAGCCTGTAATTAACTACATCTTGAGTAGCCAGATTCACTGGGACCAGATATTACAGCCAAAAGACAATGATAAATATTTATAAAATACTTTATACAGGCCAGAGCAGCCAGGTCCTTTTAAAAGGGATCTCATTTTCTTCTTTTGTTTCCCCTTACAAACCCTTTCCCTCAGCCCCAAATTCTTCCTTTTTAAATTAAGAATAATCTTGTATGGTTAGCTGCCTTAAACAAATTAGCATTATAAAGAGGTGTCATTATGAAACATGGAATTCCTTTAAACCTCATCACAACAAACCTGTGGGGTTCGTTTTAGTAATTCTGGTTCATTCCTGAGATCAGCCAGGCTCAGAGAAAAAGAGAAATTGCCCAAGATCACTCCAGGAAGTCAGAGAGCACAATCTGAGCTCCTCCCTGGTGGGCGCTGGCCATACCCAGTGCCTGTCTCACTTGCAGGCCTATGCTTACTAATTTATTTAATACCCATAAAATCCCTTGAGGTGGGTACTGTTGCTAGTGCCACGTTTCAGACAAACACACAGAGGATCAGAGAGGTGAAATAACCTGTCCAGGGTCAGCCTTGAACCAAGCCAGCCTGATCCATGCCCAAGCCTGTGCTTGTACCCAGTGTGGAGCCCGCCTCCACCTTGTGCTTCTGAGGACCTACATGTCAGGGCTTACTAACCCTACTTTGAGAGCCTTGTCTTTGCCCTCTTAGGTGAGGGTGGGAGAAATGCAGAAAGCTGAGGACACCAGAGCAAGCTACAGAGGCAAGTACCGTGATCCAGGGGCAAGTCTGGGTTTCCCTTCAACCTGGCTGTGTGACTTTCGGCAAGTTATTCAACCTCTCTGTGTCTCTGTTCTCAGTCACAAAAATGGGGATTATAATAGTAACAATTTCAGAGGTATTATGGTAAGGCACAGAAAAAGCTTAGAAAGGTATTGAGCACAGAATAAGTCCAGTTCACCCTCTGTATCCATGGGTTCTGCATCCATGGATTCAACCAACCACAAATTGAAAATATTCAGGAAAAAAAAAATTCACAAATTTTCAAAAGGTCAGACTTAAATTTGTAGCACTCCAAGTGCTATTTTGAACGATGAGAATGAAGTGATGGGTAGGCATTGTGTTAGGAATAATAAGTAATCTACAGGTGATTTAAAGTATACACGGGGATATGTGTGGGTTATATGCAAATATTATGCCATTTTATATCAGGGACTTGAGCATCCTTGGATTTGGGTATCTGTGGGGGTCCTGAAGCCAACCCCCGACAAGTAACAATTATACTCAATAATTGTTAGCTATTATTATGTGCATTTAAAAACCCTAGCAATTAATAGCTGTTCTCTGTGTTATTATAGTCGAGTCTCTGTCTTGGGGGATTCCATATGTCCATGGAAATTTTGACCATGGGGAAGCTAGAATTGACCAAAAAAACTGAGTCAAGATGGGAATACTGCTCTTGTTCCTTCTTTTCCAGGCCCCCTTCCTGCGGGCTTCCTTCTGACAGAAGCCTCTTCAAATTGAGAGGTGCTCTTAAGCATACTATATGCCAGGGCCTGACTGAGACTCTGGGTCCAGAGAAATCAAAGAGGCACAGTGTCTCCCTGCCTCTTAAGAAATTGTAATAAAATGCTCAGCATATTTATCATTTTAACCATTCAGAAGTGTCTAATGCGGGGACATTTAATATAGTCACAGTGTTGCATAACCCACACCATTATCTATACTCAAAACTTTTTCATCATCCCCCGCAAAAACTCTGTCTGCAACCATTAGACAGTAACACCCCTTCCCCTCCCTCAGCCTCTGGTGATCTCTATTTTATTTCCTGTCTCCAACTACATTTTAAAAGAATTTTTAAAAATTGTGGTAAAAGACTGGGCGCAGTGGCTTAAGCCTAAAATCCCAGCTCTTAGGGAGGCTGAGGCAAGAAGATTGCCGGAGCCCAGAGGTTCATGACCAGCCTGGGCAACTTGGTGAGACCTCGTCTCTACAATATATCAAAAAATTTACCGGGCATGGTAGCACGTGCCTGTGTTTCTGGCTACTTGGGAGACTGAGGTGGAGGGATCGCCTGAGTCCAGCAGGTCGACGCTGGGGTAGTTATGAGTGTGCCACTGTGCTCCAGCCTGGGCGATCGAGTGAGAGTCTGACTCAAAAAAAAAAAATTGTGAAAAAGTACTCATAATATTAAATTTACCATTTTAACCATTTTTCAATGTACAGTTCAGTGGCTTTAAGTACATTCACATTGTCACACAGCCATAACCACCATCTAACTCCAGAAATTTTATATTTCCCCAAAATGAAATTTTGGGCCTATTAAATAATAACTCCCTGTTCTTTCTTTCACTCAGTCCCTGGTAACCACCATCTACTTTCTGTCTTTCTGGAATAGTCCTCTCTAGGTACCTCATGTAAGTAGAATCATACAGTGTTTGTCTTTTTCTGCCTGGCTTATTTTATTCAGCATAATGTCTTCAGGGTTGATCCATGTTGTGGCATGTGTCAGAATTTCCTTCCTTTTTAAGGCTGAATAATATTCCATTGTGTGGTTTCTCCATTCATCAAGGACGTTTGGCTTGCTCCTTTTGACTGTTGTGAATAAGGCCGCTGTGAACAGGAGTGTACATTTCCCTCTGTCTTTGAACTTCTTGTGGTCTAATGTAAAGAGTAAACATGTAGATTCGCTCATAAGTTGTCCTGGATGAGCCTCTGTTTCCTCATCTGTGAAACAGGGGTACTGTTGCCCATTGTGGGAATTACATGACATAACGCCTAACTTAAGGCAGGGCTTGTCACACTGTAAACACTCTATATGTGCTGGATTTTGCTGCTATTAGGCAGAGAGTAAAGAAGAGAAGGCTGAAAATGGGTGGCTATCTAGTGTTCTCTCTTAGACATCATATCAACCCACTCATTAACAGCCTGGCAAGCAGGCCTAAGGATCTCCATTTTCCAGATGAAGATACAGGCTCAGGGCAGTTCCTCAGCTAGGGCATGGAAGAGGAGGGCCTGGGATGGAGCTCCCTAGGGTATCTTACTCAAATCATGTGAGCAGGGATGTAAAGGCCTGGGGAAAAGCAGGTGCAGCAAATAGAATCTCCCTCAAATGTCTGCAGGGCTGTTCCAGGGAAAAGCAAGCATGCTTGTCCCGGGGGCCTGAGTGTCAGAGAGAGAAGCTCAAAGGATATAGTGAGGATAAGTGTCAATGCAGAGGCAAGAGCGCAGCTTGGGCAAAAGTCTAAAGGTGGAAGAACAGCACCTGCAGGAGCCAGGGGAGGAGGCCAGGCTACAGGGCGCTAAGGGCGTGTGCTGGGGAAGGTGGGGCGGGGTCACAGAAGGCACTGCGGGTCCGCCCAGCCTAGTCCAATTCCCGGGCCTGAGAGGGCTCTGATGATCTGTCCAAGGTGGCATCTCAGGGAGATTAGTCAGTCTGATTGGCCAGAGGTGCTTGCCTTGCAATAATTTCCTGCCTTCAAACCACAGACGGTATCTTAAAAATCATATGTGTGTTTCACTAACATCATGTACATAGTTCAAAAAGGCAGTTCTACAAGGCCTGCTCCCCAGGCCCATTTCCTTCCATCCCCAGAGACAGCCACTGTCCAATGTTTTTTTCCCAATATTTAAGTCTATATTCCAAAATGCCATGTTTTCACGTCTGTTTCATCATTTGCAGTTTGAGATGTGCCCTCTTGACTTTCTATCATGGAGGAGAAGGACTTAGCTCTCTTCTCTCACACAGACACTTTACCTTCCTCAAATTTCCAGTCTAGTTACAACATCCATTTTGGTTCTATTAGTGTTTATTGTATCGTGACCACGTAAATCACAGCTGAGCCATATTGTATTATGATTACATTTTTGCTTTTGTGTCATACTCTTTTCACTGAAATTGATGCCTCATTTACAAAATCTAGTTGCTTCATTTTCTAAGTACACTCATTCATCTTTCCTCTGTGGGAAACGGAGGTCTGCTCTCAGAATCTTCAAGCACATCAGGTAATCAATCCATCCATCTTGCTTCTTTTCAGAGCCTTCAGTGGTCCTGTGCTAACCTAGACATTTGTCCTCTGCCTACTGCAGAGATGTGGCTTTGCCCAGGATGTGTCAGTGGGGTCCCCGATGCCAGACAAGTAGACAGGGTCAGAGGCATCTTGGCCCAACCATCATTCATGTATAGTTATTACTCAGAAAATATCTACTGTTTGCTTCTAGATTCCAAAGAAGTTCTATGCCAGAGACTGACAAGGCAAAGGTGAATTAGACACCATCCTTACCTTCAAAGGGCTCTGAGTCCAGTGGGATAAACACAGCAAGTGTCAGGCCAGACGTGAGCCTGGGGAGGCATGGGGACTCAGACTAGAAGCCCTCATCTCAGCCTTTGGAAGTCCAGGAGTTATGAAAGTCTTCCTGTATGAGGTGATGCTAAACGAGCCTCCACTCGTTAGGAGGTGTTTTCCAGGAGTTCTGGGAAGGAATTCCGGGGAAGAGCACATCATGTGCACAGTCACGGGAGCATGACGAAGCATGATTCCTTCTGGGAATTTCAAGTACTTAATGAATTATGATCACTTGGAGAGTTCCAGTTGAGGGGTGGGCAGGGTCTTGTGTTCCAGCACCTAAAGGCAGTGAGAGCCACAGAAGGATTTTAAGCAGGGGTGATATGGTCAGGTCTGCATTTGTTAAAAGGCAGGGTGGCTGCAGGGTATCATGGAGACAGAGAGGGGCTAGTGAGGAGGACATTGAGGTCAAGCAAGAGGATAAGGAAGCCTGAACCACCAAGTCCTGGGGCTCAAGGGACCTTCAAGAGACAAAATGAACACAGCAAATGTGGAGAGATTGATCATTCATTCCGAGGTGTCCAAAGAAAACAGGTGTTTCATCCCAGCACTATGGGAGGCCAAAGCAAGAGGACTGCCTGAGCCCAAGGGTTCAAGACCTGTCTGGACAATTTGGTGAGACCTTGTCTCTACAATAAATAAAAAAATTAGCTGGGAGTGGTAGCAGGAGCCTGGTTCCAGTACTTGGAAGGCTGAGGCAGAAGGATTGCTGGAGTCCAGCAGGTAGAGACTACGGTGACCGTGCGCATGCCACTGCACTCCAGGTTGGGCAACAGAGTGAGATTCCAACTCAAAAACAAAACAACAACAACAACAACAAAGAATGAAAACCACGGAGATAACCAATGTCTCTATTAACTATATTTGAATCCACAAAGGCAAATAAAGTCAGTCATGTAAGGAAGTTAATTTTACTCTCCAAATGTTTCAATATAATTTCTGAAATAACAATTATTTCTCAGTGATAAAAAAGAAACAAACAAACAAAAGAAAACAGGTGCTTCAATTAACACATGTCTTCTGGAAACGTGAAGCTACTCTGGTCTGGAAAGAAAGCCATTGGCCTCTTGGGGCATTGGGAGACCAGAGGTACTGAGTGGATGGATCCCTAGAGACTGAAGGAGCAGAGCAAGGGCCTATAGCCTGAGAAACTAAAGAGCAGAAGCAAGGTCAAAAGGCCATGAGGTTGGAAGACTTGGCACGGCTTGATAGGTAAGAGCATGAGCTCTGGGCTCAGGCCAATGCTGCCATCTGCCTGCTAAGCCTCAGTTTTCCCATCTGTCAAATGGGAACCATAGTGCTGCCTACCTTGTGAGTGGTGGTGAGGATTAAATGAGACCTTGACTATGGAGTGCTTGGCACAGTGCCTGAAACACAGAAGTGCTTCATCTTGTGACTTCCTATTGTTTGTCTTGGGGAGTAAAAACAGCTTCAAAAAGCAGGTGGGATTTGAGCTAACCTGGGAAGAGAGTAGGCAGGGCTGGCTCCATGGGTAGATGACCATGCAGGCCCACAGGGCCCTGAGCTCAGAAATGCCCTGTGCATGGTTAAATGCTCTGCTTTGCTGTCTTGAAGTTCTTCAGAATTTGGGAGCAAGGGACCCTGCAATTTCAATTTTCACGGGACCTTGCAAATTCGATAGATATGCTGTGAATTGGAGGCCATCAGATTGAGAAGAGAGGGAAACATTTTCAAAGCAAAAAGACCCTGAATGTGTAAATGTGTGAAGGCATGTGGATTTGGATGCTGGAACTCAAGGTTCAGCCTGTTCTGGCAACAGTCAGTACGAGCTGTGGTGCTCCTAGCTGGCACGGTGTATGCAGGGGAAGGTGGTAGGAGCTCAAACTGTGAAGCAGTGGAAGATCTCAAATGCAACACTTAGGAACCTGGATGTTACTTATATACATGGGCAGCCTTCCACACCTTTCCCAACCAGAAATGTAAGGTCAGTGATGGTTCAGGCTGGACACTGCTGGAACTGAAAGTGGAATGGTGTGGAAAATCTTGTGATCTGCATTTCCTAGAAGAGAAAACCGAAACCCAGAGAGGTGGTAGACATAGGGCTTCAATAAGACTTTCATGGGTCCTAGGCAGTTTTGCTTTTGTGGACTCCTTTCTCCAAAAACGTGTCTGTGTGTGTGTGTGTGTGTGTGTGTGTGTGTGTGTGTGTGTGTGTGTGTGTGTGTGTGTGTAACTATTTTACCACAGCATTGACATAAAGGCAAATATATTACTTGTATATACTAAAAATTTCCTTTGGCCTAAAGTCTAGTGGGCCCAAAGTATAAGCCCACCATGCTGAATGGGTAAGTGGAAAGCCAGTAAGTCCTTCTGGGTGTGAGCTGCTCAGCTCTTTGGATGTTTCAACCAGGATTCCCGGGCCTTCCTGGAATGGGTGGCTAGTCCTCTTTCTCCTCAAAGGAAATGCTAACCAGTCCAAGGCCTTTGCAACCATGGCCTGCTGTGTCTCTGGGGACTTTGTGTCTCAGTTTCCTACAGAGGGAGCTGATGGTTGTGTGGGTTTGGAGCTGGAAGGTGGGACTGACTGACAGGTAAAAGAGAGTGATGAAGGTGCCAGGGTTTGGGGAAGAATCAAAGGTCTCATATCTGCAGATGTCTGCGGCTTTACCCCTGGTGTCACCTGCAGCTTCAACCCCGGGGACTGGGCTGCCTGCCTACTACACCCGTGGGGAGGGCGGGGAGGCTGAGTCAGCGGCGGCTGCTGAAGATGCTGTCTGGAGAGGAGAAACATCACCGTCTGTCTGTCTGCCGGAGTTCTAGGGAAACCTGTCTGGAGGTGGGGCGAGCATGCAGGACTTTCTTTCTGTCAACTGCTTATGAAGAATGGAGGACAGAGGGAGTTTCTGGAAGGGTAGTCCCTGCTTCACCTCCTTCCTGAAGCTCTCTTCGATGGTCTCTCACGGACCTTCTTTTCCTTTTCTCCTTGGACCTAGGATGGTGACAGGATGGGTAGATTCACGAGCTTCAGTACCACCCTCCCATCTCCCCAGCTTTGACCCCTGGAGATACCTGGTCAGGCAACAAGAGACAGCACAGGAAGACAGAGTGGGTCTATTTGGGAAGGAATAGTAGGTCTGGCATAGTTGACCCTTTAGGGCTCAGTCTTCAAGTCAACTTCCTCTGGGCCCCAGACCCTTTCCTGCTAGGGATTTATGAATGAATGAATGTTCAACAGTTCCTGGTATTAGGAATCACTCTTCCTTCCAATTCCACTCTACCCTCCAATTCCCATGGTCCAATGATAGAACCCAACTGCTTCTAAAACAGAGGGAAATTGATCAGAAAGGAAATCTGCAGATAAACTTGGACAAAAATTATGGAGTAAGTTCTTACCTGGTCACTACTATCTTCTCTATGAAGGCTGAGGGTTTGGTGGGGTGAAGGATGACACTGGGATCACCACTGTACAAAGAGGTAGTTATCTGACCCGCATTATGAGGTGGTGTGTGGCCCCTTTGATTTGTGGTGGTAAGAGTGATAGCCAATGTGTCACATTATTATTACAGCCCAGGCACTGGACTTAGTGCTTTACGTACACAACCTCTTTCATCTCCACATGTACCTAGGAGGCAGCTTCCTCCATCAGAATGAGCCAGGAATAAAAAAAACCATTGTAGGAGACTACAGACACACGTTTTTATTTCTTTCTCATGCTATACGTCCATCCATCAGTGTGGCAGAGAAAGACTATGGCAGATCCCAAGTTGAGAAGCCAAGAAGGTCTGAAAGATTGAGAAGGAAAGAAGGAAGGGTCTAGAGCCTGCAATTCAGGAGGAGGTCAAAGAGACACCATAGAGAGAGTTCTGGAATAATAAGAGGGAGAAGACAGAGCATGACCCTGCTATTTGAGTTTTCAAGGGTGGAGCATTAGCCAGCCAAGATAAGAGCCAGGTGCGGCTGGAGTGTGGGTGGTTGGTGTGGAGGAAAGCAAAGGTTCCTGGAGCTGAGGAGGTCAAGGGTGTGACAGATGGAGCTGTGCTTCTGTTCCTGGGAGGAAGGGGGGGTGTCTCTGGAAGGATATGGCAAGTCCCTGGAGAAGTATATTACAGCTTCCTGGGGTGTAAATTTTACCAGGGTGTGAGGTTTGTAAAGGATGTATTTTAATGGTCAAACATGGGAACATAAAAAATAAGACCTCATAACAGGATGTGTGTGGAGGCCCCAGCAGTGGAAAGCTGGAGAAGCTCTAGATGTAAAAGAGACACTTACATGTCACAGAGGACAATAACTGGGACCAGAGACCCAAGAATTCAAGGATCAGGGTCTTTTACAATTTCCATTGAATTATAATTACAATAATAATAGTGGAAATTCATGGGAGCTTATTACATTCTAGGCACTGTTCTAAATGCCTCATGTGGACAATTTCTTCAATCATTTTTGTTCCCATCTTACAGAGGAGGAAAAAGATGCACAGGAGAGTTTTGTAACATGGCCAAGGTTGCATCACTAGCGTGTGCCACAGTGGGATTTGAAACGAGTTTGAAAGCGCATATTCTTAAATGCTGCACCAGTGGTTTTCCAACATGGGTAACCCTCAGACTTGACTGAGGTGGGATGGGGTGGAGGGTTTGTTTCAGCAGCCTTTTGGACCCCTCCCCTGGAGTTTCTGATTCAGTAAGTCTGAGGTGGAGCCTGAGAATTTCCATTTCTAAGAAGTCCCTTGGTGACCCTTGAGTTGCTGGTCCCATGGTGACACTTGGAGAGCCTCTGTTCCACTGCATACCCCCTCACAAACAGACACACCCGAGTATCTATTCAGGCATGGCCTCTCATTCCAAATCTGGCTGCCAGATGCCTGGCAGCTGGTGCATGTGTGTTTGTGTGTGTGTGTCATGGGAGGGTAGAGGATTGAAATGCAGGTAGCACTAAGGGACAAGAAAGAGGCTCAGTCCTTCTTCTGGGAACTGATGTGTGTAGACGATGGAAAAACAAAGTCTCCGTGGAGAGAGCAAGGTATCCAGGCTCCACTTAAGATCCAGCTACACAGGCTCTCAGAGCGGTGAGGTTTTAAATGGAGTGTGTTTGATACAATACGGGGATTCCAGAGCACACAGTAGAAAGACAGCCGCAATGGGCAAGAATGAGTAGCTGTCTACAGACGACAGTACAGGAGATAAGTGCAGGCAGGTGGTCCCTGGAGTCTTTCCTGAAGTTGGTGTTCTCCCTTCCAGAATTTTCCCAGGGCCCAATGATGACAAACAAGATAAGAGCTGATGCCTGAATAGAGGTGTGAGAGCTTGAGGCTCCTCATGGAAAGGGAAGAGAGAGAAGTTTTGAAGTGAGTCAAAGCCAGACATCAGCCCGTGCTGAGCCAATTTTCAAAAGCTTAAATTGATGTGTAACCGAGGTGACCACCTTTTTGCCTTCTGAAGAAAATCTCTCTCCCGTCTTGTTCCTTCCTTTGCGTGAGCGTGTGGGCCATCTCAGTCCCCTCCCCACCATCTCCCCTGCAGCTTGTGGTCCAGCTTAATTAAGAGCTCTGCCGGTCGATTAGTCTCGATCACCTCTCTAATTGGGCACCAGCTGTGTTTTCTCTTGACAACGACCTCTTTATGGAACTTTAAAATGCATTACATGAAAAGCAGAACAGTTTTGGGGTTATAGGATCGTAAAACCAGGAACACTTGTTTGCTACAAAAATGAAGAGTTTATCTCTCTCTGTGCTCCAGAAAAATCATTTTTGAAAAGTTGGGAGGTTATTGAACGGCAAAGTCTCCGTTTGTTTATGTTCTGAATATGAATGCTGATGGTGGTTTTGCATAATCACAGGTGTTGGTGTATAAAGACTTGGGAAGTTTCCTGGCAGAAAAGTGAGACTTGAGAAATTGAACCATGAATAGCTCCATTTACGAACAGCCACCAATGATTGACAGAATGACTATTAGTAGCTAATATTAGCTGAGCTCTTCGTATGGGCTTAACCCTATGCCAAGCACTTGACACGGATTATCTTGTTTAAACCTGGCTGATGCCTTATGGAGTTATGAGGTGGGTACAAATGTTCTCTCCATTTTCACAGATCAGGAAACCAAGGCCCGGAAAGATGAAAGAATTCATGTCCAAGGTCACTCGATTCACCATGAAGTGGCTGAAATGGAACTGAAACACAGGTCTGTCTCATGCCAAAATTCCTTTCTGCTTCTCTCCAACTAAACAATGCAATTAACTGGTGGAGCTAAAGTGCTCTGTTTGCAACAATTGCAATATCAACAATAATGACCCCTAACATTTGTACAGAGCTTCCCAGTCACTAGGTTCGTTGACGTCTGCTGTCTCATGTGATACGACAGCCCTGTGTGAGAAACAAAGCAGTTACCATAATCCTCATATCACAAATGAGGGAAATGAGATGCTAAAGGGCCAGATTATTTACCCAGGCGCACAGCAAAGAGCAGAGTCAGACATCTTTCAGTCCTACCCAAATCCAGGGTTCATACCGCTACTTACTTTCTACCTTCTTCCACTGGGGCTTCCCCCAAGAGGGGAATGTGTGTCTGTGTGTGTGTGTGTGTGTGTGTGTGTGTGTGTGTGTATGTGTGTGTGTGTGTGTGTGTGTGTGTGTGTGTGTGTGTGTACACACAAATATAGACACATACATACACAAGGTCTGACTATTAAGTTCTCAAACTCATCCTAGAAAAAGTGCTACATATGTCATTGCTGAAGATCACTATGGTCTTTGCTTTTTCCTGTCCTGATTATTTATAAGTTTACTTAGTTGCTGTTTGTCTCCACTCCTGGGGATGCGAGCTTCATGAGAGCCAACCCTCGTCCTTCTTGATGATTCTATTTCCAGACCCTCAAGTAATTCCTGGAACTTAGGAGGCTTGTAAATAATATTTATTGTTGAATTCATTCAAGCCAATATTAATTCATTTGCTCAATAAATATTTATTGAACATCTACTATGTGCCAGGCACAGCTAGGGCTGAGGGATACTGCACTAAACAAGACAGAAATGGTTCCTACCTCCACAGATCTTTCATTCTAATGGCAGGGTGGGGGTATCTAAACACAAGCAAATAAGATAATAATTACTGCTGATTGAGAGCTGTGTCATGGGGGACTTACTAGAGTGATGTAATAGAACATCCTTGTCCTAGAGGGATTCATATGCTATCCGGGCAGCTCTCACAGCCAACAGGCAGTCTCTATCTCATTGAGTAGTGGGGGCTTTGCCAACACAGAGACAATGCACTTAACTCAGGGTGGGAGGGTATGGGGGGGTGGGGCTGGGAAGGCTTCCTGAGGAGGGAGGATCCCAGTGGTTTAATGGCAAATAGGAGTTCTTCAAGAAACGGTTGGGGAAGATTCTAGGCCTGTGCAAGGACAGGTGGTACAGTACAAGGGGTGACTGAGCCTTGGTGTGGGGTGGGGAGAGAGGGAGGGAAAGAGGTGAGGGAGACAGGTACGGATCAGGTCCAAAGTACCCCATTGGGATTGTTCATTTTAAGTGCCAACTTGGCTAGGCTATGGTACCCAGGTATTCAATCAAACACATTGAGGTATTGCTGGGATATTGAGGTATTTCGTAGATGTGATTAACATCTACAATCAGTGGACTTTAAGTAAGAGAGATGATCTTCAATAACTAGGGTGGACTTTATCCATTCATTGATAGGCAATAAGAGCAAGACTGAGATTTCCCTGAGAGAGAGGAAATTCTGCCTATAAACTGCAGCTTCAGCTCCAGCCTAAGAGTACAATTGGCTGACCTGTCCTACAGATTTCAGACATGCCTAGGCAGACGCCACAACTGGGGAAGCCAATTCCTTGAAGTAAATCTCTTAGGTAGATAGATATTTAGATGATAGCTAGCTAGCTAGAGGGATAGATAATAGATAAATGATAGATTGATTGATTGGTCGATAGATAGA
The DNA here is from genome assembly GCF_000164805.1 of Carlito syrichta. Lineage (NCBI taxonomy): Eukaryota > Metazoa > Chordata > Mammalia > Primates > Tarsiidae > Carlito > Carlito syrichta. The sequence continues at coordinate 707,768 of NW_007258892.1, read as the reverse complement.
CATACAGATAGAGTGACTCCTAATCTCTTACTGGTTCTATTTTGGTTGGAGACCCCTGTCTAACTGAGTCACATCCACTGAGTGTGGCACAGTGCAAGGCTTAGATTTCATCCTTAAAGTGATGGGAAGGAGACAAAGAGGGTTGAAGAAAAAGAACAGCATATCAGATTTATGTTTTTTAAAATGGCTCTGGCTGCAATGTGGAGTGAATTGGAAGTGGAAAAGCTGGAGGCTGGTAGAACAGGTTGGAAGCAGTTGCCTGAGCTAAGTTATAGCAGTGAGAATAACTGGAAGGAGGGACTCAACCAAGTGATATTAAGAAAGCAGAGTTGACAAGTCCTGATGTCCATTGCACATAGAGGGTGAGCGAGGAGGGAGCTGAGATGAGCCCCAGGTCCTTGAGTGTCTTGGCAGATGGAATGTACATGCCGTGAGAGCAGGGACTCTGTCCTGTCCCCCACTGGGCTCTTTGCTCCTAGAACAGTACCTGGCATCTGGAAGGTGCTTGTTACATTCACTGAATGAGCAGTGGTGCGATTCTCAGAGACTTAGATCATAGGTTGGGTGGTTGGCGGATGAGGATGAGGAGTACGCAGTGCAGTCTGAGAAGTGCTGAGTTTGAGGGAGCCGTCAGACCACCAGATGCAGAGGTCCAGAAGGAAGCTGGAGGGATGGTCCATATGCAGGAAAGAGTTCTGGAATGGGAACTGAGCAGCGGGTCACGAATATGGGGATCACACCTGAAGCCTGGGGCGAAGTTGCCCTGAGAGTGTGTGGAGACAGGAGAAAAAAGGCTGGGGATTAAGTCTTGGAGAAACTACAACACTTAAAGATTGAAGCAGGGAAAGAATCCCTTGGAAAAGAACGAGGAGAGTCCAGAGGAGGAGGGCGAGAATAAGAGGACACAGTGTCAGAGGGCGTGGGAGGACAGAGTGCTTCTGCTGCTGCCCAGAAGGTCTCGTTTTGATTTACCATGGTGACCTTGGCCAGGACGTTTTGCTGGAGGGGTGGGGAGATGGAGGTCAGACTGCAGACACTTGAGGAGGGCGTGGGAAACTTCAAGGTAGGGGAGGCAGTGTCTCCAAGCGTCTCTCCGAACCTTCCTACCTCACAGCTGATGGCTGATCACCACCTAGTCTTAAAGGATCTGAAAAAGAGGCATGGAGAGATAAAGCTGATGCAAAACCATCCTCAGAAGTGGGCTGTGCCCTGAGAGAACAGCTGTCCAGCTCACACGCCGCCTTTTATGACTCGACTGGTTGCAGACTTCGAGAAGAATGGTTGTGCCGGGTGGGGCCCAGGCCCTGTCTGGGCCGATCGCTGCAGACGTGCAGGGCAAGAGTCTCCGGGGCATGCGAGAACATTTTCTCAAGGGGAACCACCTTCCCTTGAAACAGTTTGTTCTGCTGAGTTGACAGGAGAGAGGAATGGGGACTCCTCAGTCCCGGGCCTCGTGCCAAAACACAGAGCAAAGACGCAGTGGGGCTGGGCCTGGCAGCGGCCTCCCTGGGCCCTTGTGGGCCATACCAGCTCCTCTGCCTCCTCAGGGCGCTGGAGGGAGGCTGTGTGTGTAGGATTTGTTTGTTTTAAACTAACATTGACAGAGTACTTGCTGTGGGAACAGGCCCTGTATTCATCATTTTATGTACTTGAATGTATTTAGTCCTCACAGCATTCTGGAAGGAATGTATGTTGACTGTCCTTATTTAAGGATGAAAAAACCAAGACTCAGAGAAGTGAAGTAACTTGCCCAAGGCTTCTCAGTGGGTTCTGTAGATGGGAGAGCAGGGATACTTAACTCCCGAGTCTATGGCATGGACAACTGTTTAGCCTTGGAGTCCATGTTCAAATAATTCACAGAGGTGGGATGTGGATGCAAGGCTGGCTTCCCTTTCTGGCTTTGGATCCTCAGGTAAATTGCATCACCTCTCTGAGACTCTGCTTCCTCGCCTATACAATGGGGGTAATCTGTAATCCCAGCACTTTGGGAAGCTGAGGCGAGAGGACTGCCTGAGCTCAGGGGTTTGAGACCAGCCTGAGCAACATGGTGAGACCTCATCTCTACAATTTAAAAAAAAGAAAAAATTAGCCAGGCCTGGTGGTTCCAGCTACTTGGAAGGCTGAGGCGGAAGGGTCGCCTGAGCCCACCAGGTGGAAGCTGCAGTGGCCATGAGCATGTCACTGAACTCCAGCCTGGGCAACAGAGTGAGACTCCAAACTCAAAAATAAATAAATAAATAGGGGGTAATGTTGCTCACCTCATGGGATAAAAGAAAATGAGTTTAAGTGTCTCACGGAGAGTCTTAGGCTAGGCCAGGTGCTCCATAAGGGTTAATCCTCCTTCCTCTTTTTTCTTTTGGAGAAGCTTTAGCCTAAACCTGTAGGTTAGAAGAGGACAAAAGCACTAGACTCCGAATCAGAAAACCCAAGAATCCAGCACTGCTTCTGAAACCTACTAGTTATTTATTTGGGGCAAGACACTTTTTTTCTTGCCAGGGCCTCGGTTTCCTCAGCCCTAAAATATGGGAAGATCCACTTAGTCCAGGTTGGCACTCAAGCCCCAGTGACCTCCTTCCACTCCTTTGCAGACATCACCAGTTGATGGGTTTCTTCTCCACTGAGCCAGGAGGACATCTGAGAACCCTCTTTGATATGGATTTCTTACAGATTGGCTGTAATTCTGCCAGTAAACAATGCTGCCATGGGTTAAATCTTAATGTTTCAAGAATGTACCTGCTGAGATGCAAAGCCCTCTGATAAAGGCAACATATTAATCTTGACATATATTTGCATTCTAAGGATACATTCTTGTAGGAGCTACAGAAAGCACAGGTAAGTTTATTGCTGCAGTTTTAAATCGGGTGGGGGTATAGATCAATAAGGGCCAGAGGATTCTCTGTGTATCCAGACAGAGTCAGTAGAGTTATGGTGAGGGAATTACCATTAACTCCAATATACAAATGAGAACCCTATCCTGAGAAATAAACCGGCTAACTGACTTGCCTAGATTCACAGCACACGAATGGCAGAGCTGAGATTCAAACCCAAGCAGGTCCACCTCCGGAGCTGGCAATGCTGCCATAAATGTGCAATTCATTTATTTGGTCCAAAGATGACTACCGAATGGCCATGCGGCACCAGGCACTGTTTTCAGAGCTGAGAATGCAGTCGTGAAAAACAGCATCCAATTGCCTCACGCTCGTGGAACTTGGGGTCTAGGATCACACCGGCTGGGCACCTGTTTTATGCCTTGTGCTTCACGCTCAGTGGAGGCAGGGAGGCCCACTGCCCGCAGCTCTCCTTGGCAGGAGCATATGCTTGAACCTTAGCTCGTGGCGTAGGTAAAGGAAGCCACACCATCACTTTGCCCCTCAGTTTCTCATCCGAAACATGAAGTAGCAGCTACTTCCAAGGGTTTCTGTGAGGTTTAAACAAAACAACATTTATAAAGCATTCAGTACTGCAAATATTGGATACTTGGTAACTGGTAGCTAGTATCAATTCTGTATCCTTTTAACAACCCTATGAAGCTGGTACTATTTTCTCCTTTCTGTACAGAAGGAAATTGGAGAGTTTAAATTTCAGAGAGGTTAGATAACTTGCCCAAGGTCACACAGCTAACCGGTGGTGGAACTGATATTGAAGTCCAGGACTACTTGGCTTCATTGCCCAAAAGTGACACTGGAGCCACATGTTTTCCAAATTCACAATTGGAGTAGCTGCAGGGCAGCAGAAAACCATGTTCCTCTTTGGCGTCTTATGCAACAAACCATATGGACCCTCAAGCTCTTATATAACTAGCCCAACGCTAACAAGAGGAAGTTTAACAACAACACAAAAAACAGATCACATTCACAACAGACCACCATATGTTCCCCCATTCCCTGACAGCAGCTGTCCTAACTCCTACTCAGGCGCCCACAGAAATCTTCTCCACAAAAACAGTTTTATTCCCAAGTGACTCAAATGATGGATGCCTCTATAAGAAAAAAAGAGGTGGCGGGGTGGGTGTGAGGGGAGTCTGTACTCCTTCAAAAGAAATCCGTCTTGTTAACTCCTTGGGAAAGCCCAGAAGCCTTCAGCCTCTACTTTTTGGCCTTTTCTTGGGAGCTGGGGGCCTTTCTGGGGACGGCATGGCTTCTGTAACACGGCGGCCCCCTCACTTGGAGTGAGGGAAGCTGTGATTGCTTCCGATTTCTGTATCTATACAAGCTCCATGGTCTGAGTTGCTTGGGGTCATTGCCCTTCACTTGGTCTTGAACTTGGTGTACTTGTGTTCAGTTCAGGGATCTCAGGTTTGCTGTGGGCTCTCTGGCAGTGGCACTTCTGGAGCTGAACCCAATTCTGGAAGGCTGTTTTGACGGTGAACACCAGGGAAGGGGCTCCTGTGGGCAGCTTCAGACCAGTTACTGTCTCTCTCCCCCGAGTACGGTCTGATCCCTAGTCTCTGGCCTCCTTCAGTCCTCCCATCCATTTCCCTGTGCTGCAGCCAAAACAAAGCAAGTCTGCTTCTGTAGCCCCATTGCATACACCATGCCGATGTCCTCGTACCAGCGGGATGGCCTTCACGCTCCCTGCGGCCCACGGTCCTGCACGCACTACTCCTGCCCCCCCTTCGCACTGCTCCTCCTGTCATCCTCTGAGCTCCAGCTGCACCGGCAGCCTTTCCATCCCTCTGCTCAGCCCATCCATCCCCCCTTCCACTCACTCCTCCTCCTCTGAATCTTGGCTTAGCTGTCCCTTTTCCCTGCCCCCCTCAATCCCAATTCAGTGACCCTGTAAGAGTCTCTTACAGGGCTTCCTATTTCTTCCATCGCAGCCCAGATCTCAACTGGTCATGAGCTCGATGGTACCTTAAATGTACTGATGTCACGATCCGTGTATGACTCCTTCTCCTGCTGGGTCGGCAAGCTCCTTGAGAGTAAGACCAAGAGGCTGCACACGCTAGGAGCGAAATAATATTTGATAGATAAGCAAAGCAAGAATAAGGCCAAGGAGAGAGCACAGACAAGTGGGAACCAGAGGAAAACAGCCCAGCCTAGTACCCTGCCACACATACCCAGCTGGGCAGCAGAAAAATGAACCTGATGCCAAGCAGTAGCCCCTGATTCTGCTTCTTTTTTTTTTTTTTTTGCTTGTTTGTTTTTTGTTTTTGAGTTATAGTCTCACTCCGTCACCCAGGCTGGAGTGCAGTGGCACGTTCACAGCCACCCCAGCATCGACTTGCTGGGCTCCGGCGATCCTTCCACCTCAACCTTCCAAGTAGCCGGAACTACAGGCGCATGCTACCACGCCTGGCTAATTTTTTTATTTATTGTAGAGATGAGGTCTCTCCAAGTTGCCTGGGCTGATCTCCAACCTGTGGGCTCAGGCAATCCACTCACCTCGGCCTCCCAAAGCGCTGGGATGACAGGCTGAGCCCCAGATTTTATACACTTGAGTCATGGCCCTTTTACTGCAATCATTCATCGTCAAGGCCCGCCATACCCAGGGAAGACATCTCACTAAGGAAAGAACATGAATGTAGACCACCAGGGTGACTTCTAAAGCCTAGTGACCATCTGTAGCTACCAAGATAAGGGTTTCTGGAACAGAAAGACTGGTCATCAAGGTAGCCCACACCTACTTAATAAGTTGTAGATATGAATCCAGAGTCTCTGTCCTGTGACCTGGCTCAGAGGATATCTCACTTTTCTCCAGCTGTCTCCTTTGGAGGGATTCCTAGTCAAGAGACAAACGTTCTTTCAGGGGCAGGAGGTCAACTTGAACTGGGAACTCCACAACACAATTACAGTCCCTGAGCCCCAGAGAGTGCAGCCACTGCCTTGCTTCCATCAACTCAACTCCACCAGTATGGAGGGAGCACCTTCTATGTGCGTGGGGTGGAGGAGATAAGGTGAACGAGATAGAGTTCCTGCATTTCGGAAGGTTGCCCAGGTGAGTAGGGGCAGAGGTAAAGATAGAAATGTGGACATGTAACACTTAGATGATCAAGGGATAGAAACATGATGGGGAGGCTGCTTAAGCTTGGAGGGAAGAAGGAAAGAAACAACAATGAAGGGATTTTAGGCAGTGGGATGTGTACCAGGCATGTGAAGGATGTTCAGAGATGGTATGGAAGGGCAAGCTTGCTGGTGCATAGTGCCAGACCCTTTGTCCTAGAGCGAGAACAGTGGGAAGGAGCTCCTGACTTCCTGCAACAAGGGGGCTGGTGGTGCTCTATGTGTAGGTTACGATGGCAGCTTTGCTCCTGAGAAGCTCTGGAAATCGCAGGTACAAACATAGGCCACAGTAAAGATAGGCACATTAAAGAAAGTGCCTTGAGACAGAGGAAAAACGTCAATGTGTTAAAACCCATGTGTTTCCCGGCTCACTTCCTCAATCCGTTCAGGTCTCTGCTCACATAACCTTTCCTTGGAAAAGCTGTCCCTGAATACTTTATCTGCAACAGAATCTCTTTTACTCTCTAGCCTTTCACCCAGCTTTTTTCTCCTACGTAGTCTTTCTCTATACCCATCATGATTACATATATTTATTTGTTCATCTTTCTATCACATGTTTACTATCTGGGTCTTTCATAAGGCTGAGACTTATGTCAACTTTGGCTCACCCTCCTATCAGCAGCTTCTGGAACACTGCCTGGCATGACAGGTCTTTTGTGTGTGCTTGTTGAAAGAAGGATGGAGGGAAAGATGGCTGTTTGGCTGTCTGGATGGATAGATGGATGGATGGATGGATGGATAAGTTACTGTGCATCAGGAAAGCCACTGGAATCTCGGCACCAGAGTTCAATTCGGTTCCATCATTTCTTGACTTTACGATGTGATCACTTCTCTGACCTTCAGTCTCCTCATTTGAGACCTGGAATTTAAGAATAACACTTGCCCTGCTTATCACATAGCAACATTGTGAAGATCAAGTCAGAAAACATCTGGGAAACTGCTTTGGAAACTGCCAAATAAAGCTCAGATGTAACCAATAGTGCTAATGATTATACTTCAGGGGGAATAAAAGGAATAGGAGTTAGTGACACATTTGGGGCAGTTAACACTAGTCCCCATACTGCCTTCTACTTGTGATATGCCCCTGAGAAAGTGACTCAGTAGTTTCAACTGTATAATGGGGAGAAGACCTTTCTTGACTCAAAGAAGGTTCTGGGCCAAAACACCTTTCAAATCCCTCTCTGCACCGAAAAGCTAAGAATGAAATAGTCATCCCCAACTTGTACAGCACTTTGTTCTTTTTAAAGTCCTTTTCCACATCTTCCCTCATGAACTCCAAGCTGAAATCTTAGGAGAACGGCAAGGCAGAATTTAGAACTTCTATTTTACTAAAAAACAAACAAACAAAACAAAACTGAAGCTCAAAGAAGTTACGTGACTTTTTCATCCTGGATGCAGGCAGAGCTAAGATTTAATTCACAAGTTCTTGACACTCATTGAACTTACCCATCTTCCTCTCATTCTGCCTCTCTGGATTCATGCCATGAAACAATTTTGTGATGTACTGGGATATTCCTTCTACCTCCACCCACATCCACCTAGTTTCTACCTTCCTTGCTCCCAGAGACACACAAAGTTAACCACTGTGATTACTTGCTTGTGTGTCCTTCCAGACTTCTTAACTGTGTATGCATATGCGAGTACAAATACATATTCTTATTTTTCACTACTACTGGTACTCATCATATAAATACTACCGCATGATATAAATATTGCTCAGTCCCTTGCTTTTGTTCATTTTATAATATAATTTGGAGATTTTTCAGAAGAAAGCACTGAAGAGTTTTCTCATTCTTTTTTATAGCTGCATAGTATTCTATTGCATGAATGCATTATAATTGACATAGCCAGTCCCCTTTTGATCTAGACTAATTCCAATCTTTTTTTTTTTTTTTATAACAAATAATGCTACTGTGAAACCTCACACATAGGCCATTTCACACATTATTGGTAGGATAATTCCCAGAAGTATAATTACTGAATCATTTTTTGCAATTTTGGTATTTCCAAATCCTTCCCCCCCTGCCCCCACATAGTGGTCGTATCAGTTTGCTAAAGCTTTCATAACAAAATGCCACAGAACTGGTGGCCCAAACAATAGACATTTATGTTGTCACTGTTAGGCTCTGTTTTGGTAAATTGTATTTTCCCATTTCATGTATATTTTTAGAAAATTTCTTTGCCTAGAAGGTTTGTAAGGGGAGACCCAAAAAACCAGAATGTCTTTTTTTTTTTTTTTTTTTGAGGCTAGGCCCCTTGTAGTACAAGCTTCCCCTGCTAGGTTCTAGGAGCCCATCAGCATCAGTGTTCTAGGAACCCATCAGCATCAGTGTAGCGGCTAGCCTTGTTGTGAGAAGTTGTATTTGGCTTCAGTGAATTTTTTTTTTTATGGGGGGAGACTCTTTCAACACATTTGTCCATTTCTTGATGGGTGATCTATGAGGGCACAAGCCCATACTGCACTAAATGTTCAGCAGTTTTTGACCACCGTGCCCCATTCTCCCGGTTCACTAGATCTCAACCTGAGTGACTTTTTTTGGTTTTCCTGGATGAAAAAAGTACTCAAAGGGAAATGTCTTGACCATGTGAAAGAGGTGAAACGAAAAATGGCAGAAGCACTAAAAGATATCAAAATTGACGAGCTCAGAAACTGTTCTAAGCAGTGGGAAAAGGGTCTTGATAAGTATATTGCATCAAACAGATCACGTCATCACTTGAAGGTGACTGAAATTTAAACATGTAAGAATAAATACACAATTTTTTATAAATACATTTTGGGTTTTTGGGGTCCCCCCTCATAGGTTATTATTTTCATTTCATGTTTCTTGGTTTTATCTTCAGGTTTCTTTTTCCACCCCACTCCTCTTTTCTGAATAAATTAGAGGAGCTAGTGGGTCATCTATTTTATTAGCTGTTTAAAAAGAATCAGCCTTTTTTTGGTTGATTTATTCATTCAGTCATTCATTCTGATTTTTCTGTTCTCTAACCTATTTTTTCATTTTTTTAATTATTAATTTATCCCTTCCACTTTCCAACAGTTTATTTGGTTATTCTTTTTCTAAATTTTTGCCAAATGTCTGGTCCATTTTTTCTTCTACTTTTTAATTGCTGCAAGTGTTGAGATATGATTTCCTTCAGAGACCGGTTTTAATGCATAATATTTTCATTAGTGTTGCTTTTAAACTTCTCTAAAAGTGATTTACCTGATGTATGTGCATCTCTAATTAATTTTTAAATTTCATTGCACATTGCTGGTTTGATTACTTTGAAGAAGAGAATATTACCATAAGTATTTCTGCATTTTGGAATTTGCAGGGCACAGAATTGGAAATACATCACTTAAATTTACTTTATGTTTGTTAATGATAACTTTGTTGCATTTATTTACTTATTTTACTTACACAATGTATTTATCTGTCCACTTGATCTATCAGAAATTAAGAAGATAAATTACATTTTTTTAACATGATTATTTTTCTGTTAATGACTTCTCTTCTTACATGTCTTATAATTTCTGCTTTATGAACATGGCTGCTGTGTTATTTGGGGTATAGATTCTCCAAATTCGTATAGCCTTATTATGAATGGCACACTTTATCATTATTAAATACTCCCCTTGTTTGGTTTAGTTTTTGTTTTTGCTTTTGTTTTTTTGTTTTTTTTAAGGAGGTTGGATTTATTTTTAGCTTTATTTATTTATTTATTTTTGAGTCAGCGTCTCACTCCGTATCCCAGGCTGGAGTGCAGTGGCACACTCACGACAACCACAGCCTCGACCTGCTGGGCTCAGGTGATCCTTCTGCCTCAGCCTTCCAAGTAGCTGGAACTCCAGGAGCACGCTACCGCGCCCGGCTAATTTTTGTGATTTATTGTAGAGACGAGGTCCCACCAAGTTACCCAGGCTGGTCTTGAACCCCCAGGCTCAGGCAATACTCTTGCCTCGACCTCCCAAAATGCTGGGATTACAGACTGAGCCACTGAGCCCAGCATTGGTTTAGTAATTTTTTAAGCTGAACTCTCCAGTTTCTCACATGAAATGGCAACTGTAGCTTTCTTTTTTGTTTGAATTTATCCCTTACACATTTTCCCATCATTTTACTTTTTATCCTTTTTGGGTTATTTTGGGTTTGCTTTATAATTCAGTCTAATTGTTGCTTTTTTCTTTTAGTAGGTAAGTTAAAGTTCATTTATACTTATTAATATAAGAAATACATTTGGTTCTTGTTTTGTCATCTAATTTTGTGTTATATTTTCAGCTTTATATACATTTTATTCTTAAAGAAATAGGGGTTTTGGAACCTTACTGAAGTATAATTGACATATGATTCAATAAACATATTTGAAGCACACACTTTAATAAATTTTGACATTCTTTTTATTTCTTTTCTTTTTTTTTTTTTTGCCTTATTGCACTGGATATAAACTCATTGTAATGTTGAAAAGAAGTGAAGAGAGTGGATATCATTGTCATTTCCTCAATATTAAGGAGAAAGCATTAAATCATTCACCATTAAGTATGATGTCAGTTGTAGGTTTTTCATAGATGCCCTTTAACAGATTGAGGAAGTTCCCTTCAAGTCCTAGTTTTCTTAAGTTTTTATCATGAATGGATATTTCTTCTATTGAGATAAATATGTAGTTTCTCTTTTTCACTTTGTTAATACAATAAACAGCATTGAATGACTTTCAAATGTTAAACCAACTTTTCGTTCCTGGGATAAATCTCATATGGGCATATGTATTATTGTTTTTATATGTGTTGGATTCAATTTGCTAAAGTTTTGTTTCGAATTTTTGAATCTATGGTCATAAGGAATATGTATCTGTAGCTCTTTGTATTGTAATATTTTTGTCTGGTTTTGTCATCAGGGTAGTTTTGGCATCATAAAATGAGTTGGAAGGTTGGGTGCAGTGGCTCGTGCTTGTAATTCAGCACTTTGGGAGGCTGAGGCAGGAAGATGCTTGAGGCCAGGAGTTTAAGACCTGGCAGCATAGTGAGATCCTGTCTCCTCTAAATACATAAATTAATAGATAAATAAATAAAATTAAAAGTTGAAAAGTATTCTTTTCTCTTCAGTTTTCATGGTCACTATGACAAATTGGTGTTTTCTCCTTAAGAGTTTGGTAGACTTCATTAGTGAAGCTAATTGGGTTTATAATTATATTTGTGGGGAAGTTTTCAACTATAAATTCAATTTTTTTTCATAGATAAGTGGTCTGACAATTAAGTTTGTGAATTCATCTTAGAAAAAGTACTACATACCTCATTGCTGAGTATCACTATCATCACCTTCAAAGTACTCCCCTTGGAAAGCTATGCACTGATGCCAGCATCTAATCTACCCATCAAAGCAATTTTGGAACTTTTTTTCTGGAATGACCATCAGAGTTGTCATTGTGAGAATATTGGAGTTTGAATTAGAGCAAAGAACGAACATTAAATTTATTGTTAAACTTAGCAATAGCAGAAGTGAAATCAGGGACATGCTAGTCCCAGTTTATGGGGATAGTACCATGGAGAAAATGGCAGTGTACAAATGGATTACATGTTTTTCTGAGGGGAGAGAAATATCATGATGAAGAGAGGTCAGGACAGCCAGTAATGAGCAGAACTGACAAAAACACTGCAAAAATTCATCAAATTGTGTGTCAAAATCATCAGCTGACTGTGAGATGCATATCAGACCAAATAAACATCCACAGAGAAACAGTTAGGAAAATCTTAACTGAAAATCTTGGCATGAGAAAGGTGTGGGCAAAAATGGTCCCAAAGCAGCCCTTGCATCACGACAATGCACCAGCTCACACAGCATGGTATGTGAAGGAGTTTCTAGCCAGTAAACTAATAACTGTATTAGAACCACCCACACACACACTCTCACCTGATCTGGCCCCCAATAACATTTTTCTTTACCTGAAAATAAAGGAAATATCAAAAGGAAGACATTTTGATGACATTCAGGACATCCAGTGCAATACAACAACAGCTCTGATGGCCATTCCAGAAAAAGAGTTCCAAAATTGCTTTGATGGGTATGTTAGGTGCTAGCATCAATGCATAGCTTCCCAAGGGGAGTACTTCAAAGGTGGTGATATGCAGCAATGAGAACTTATTATAAGATGAGTTCTTGAACTTAATTGTCAGTCCTCATATAGGGATTTCAGGTTATCTATTTATTCTTAAGTGAGCTTTAGTCATTTGTATTTTTCAAGGAATTTGTCCATTTCATCTAAGTTGCCAAATGTATTGGCTTAGAGTTATTCATAATATTCCCTAACAACCTTTTGAATATCTATAGTTATAGCATCCTCTTATTCCTGATATTGAAAAATTTTGTCTTTTTTTAATCTCATCAGTCCAACTAGATATTTATTGATTTTATTGATTTTCTTAAATGAAATCAGTTTCATTGATTTTCCTCATTGTTTTTCCATTTTCTGTTCCACTGATTGCCACTCTGATTTTTATCCTTTTCTTTCTTTTGCTTATTTGGGATTTGATTTTCTCTTCTGCTTCTAGTTTCTCAAGGTAGATTTTTCTATAAATACTGCTATAAAATTTACAGCATTCTGCAAATTTTAATATATAGTATTTTTATCTTCATTCAGCTGAAAATACTTCATACTTGCCTTTGATTTCTTCTCTAAACCATGAGTTGCTCACAAATGTGAGAGTGGTAGGTATTGTTCCCTCGAATTCTTTTGGAGGGTTCTTTCCCCAGCTTTGGATAGCTTCCTCAGATGCGTGGGGTGACCAGAATCCTCTGAGTCTTTGAAGTCTTCTCTTCGTGTGGCTCTATTTTCTCCAGCACGCTGTCCCGTAAATTCTATTTCTCTTGATCACTCTGACCTCTCAGTTCCATCTCCTCCACTCAGGAAGTTTGTTCTGCTCTGTCTGGGTTCCTTCCTCGTGCCACAGCCTGGAAATGCTCTCCAGGCAGTCAACAGAAGCAGTTGTTGAACTCACCTCATTTGTTTCCTGTCTTTCTGGGATTGATGTCTTTCATTGTCTGATGTCCAGTGTCTGAAAAACCATTATTTTATATCGTATCCCAATCTCTGTGGTTGCTTCAAGTGTGAGAATAAATCCAGTCCCTCTTATCCAGCTGGAATCAGAAGTTACACTAGCTTGCATTAATATATGTATGCATTATGTATGTACATATGTACATCATTCACTATAAAAACTGCTCTGATTTATTGTTTTTATTTACAGTTTTCCTGCTCTTTAGAACGTCTGTATTTATGTCTAATCATTACCAGCTTATATATTTATATATCATCCTTAGTTCTGTCTTCCTTGTGGAGAATATCTATCAGGTCATTATTATAAATGATAACACAATTCGTGTGTTTGTCTTCCTCTTTTTTTTTTTAAGTCAGAGACTCACTCTATCACCCAGGCTGGAGTGCAGTGGCACATTTACAGCCATCACAGCCTCGACCTGCTGGGCTCAGGAGATCCTTTCGCCTCAACCTTCCAAGTAGCTGGAACTACAGGCATGCCACCACGCCCGGTTAATTTTTTGATTTATTGTAGAGACAAGGTCTCACCATGTTGCCCAGGCTGGTCTCGAACCCCTGGCCTCAGGCAATCTTCTCGCCTCTGCCTCCCAAAGTGCTGGGATTACAGGCTCGAGCCACTGTGCCTGGTTGTCTTCCTCTTCTTAACAAACCAATGACAGTCGACAACATCACAACAACTTTCTTAGTGCATTATGTTTGCATAGATACTTATGTAATTAACATTATACTTCTATTATTTGAATCTTCCACCTTTTCCTACATTCTTATTGTGCCTTTAGTATAATTTCCTGGTAAGATAAGGGGAAAAATGCTTTAAGATATAGAAGCAGGCATCCAATTACTGGCTCTACTCTGACCCTAGGGTAGTTGCTTAATCTATCAAAGTTTTCTAGTCTACAAGATGGAATGACAACACAGTTAAGCTGGGCATGGTGGCTCGCATCTGTAATGCCAGCACTTTGGGAGGCAAAGGCGAGAGGATTGCCTGAGCAACCAGCCTGAGCAACATAGTGAGACCTCACCTCTACAATAAATCAAAAAATTAGCTGGGCATGGTGGTGCGCCTGTATTTCCAGCTACTTTGAAGGCCGAGGCAGAAGGATCACCTGAGCCCGGCAGGGCGAGGTTGCGGTGGCCGTGAGTGTGCCACTGCACTCCAGCCTGGGTGACAGAGTGAGACTCCGACTCAAAAAATAAAAAAATACATTAACCCTTGAACAATGTGAGAGTGATGACCCCAGCATAACCTCAAATCCACATACAACTTTTCACCCTCCCAAAACTTAACTACTAATAACCTGCAGTTTGCTAGAAGTCTTACTGATAACACAGTCAAGTAACACATATTTTGTACGTTATATGTATATATTCTGTAGTCACACTCTAAGTGAGTTAGAGAAGGGAAGATGTTATTAAGAAAGTCATAAGGAAAAGAAAATATATTTACTATTCACTAAGTGGAAGTAGGTTTTCACAAAGATCTTCAACTTCGTCATCTTCACGCTGAATAGAATGAGGGGAGGAGGAAGGGGGCTTGGTCTTGCTGCCTCAAGAGAGGCAGAGGCAGAAGAAAAATTCCATACAAGTGGACTCTCGTAGTTCAAACCCAGGTTGTTCAAAGGTCCACCGGACATATCTTTTGCAGTTGTCATGAAACTTAAACTATATAACACATGCAAGATGCTTAGCATAAAGCCTGATGCATAGAAAGTGCTTAGCAAATGTTATAGTTATTATTAATAAAAATCAACCAGCAAGGATCTTCATAATAAGTGCTACACACCACACATTGTGCTAGCTGCTCATGTTCCTTATTCCACAGAATCTGTACAATGAATTGAGGATAAATGCATGGCCTCATTTTAAAGATGGAGAGGCTGTAAGAGGTTTAAAGTATAACCAGTCACCCAGCATGTGCATAAGAGATAGGGGCGAAATTAAGACCTAAATGATGCCAAGTTCAGAGCTCCCACCACGACTCCACAGCTGCCTTTGTCATGCCGAGCCCTGCTCTGCTAATGAAAATGTGCGCACACACATACACATGCACATACACCCGCACGTGTGTGCACTCACTTCATTCTGAGAACAAACTTGGCCTTACACCTCAGTATATAGACAGGATACACCTGGACGAATATAACTTGCCTGTTTTTCCAAACCCTAGGTTCAGAGTCTGGCTTGTAGACAAGGTACAGATGGAAATCTTCCTGGACTCAGGCCAAGGAGAGGAGAAAGGGTGGGAAAGGCTTGCCCCGTGGCCCGCAGTAGCACCCAGTGGACTCAGCTGAGACTGGTACTTGGAGATTAGCTGGAACAGTCATGCCAGGGTCACCTCTGACATGTCCAGCACTTTACAGTTTCCAAAGTTCTTCAGCATCTGTGCTCTTTGGACTTTTCCCAGTGGTAGGATAGCTGAGGAGATTGAAGGCTAATGTCTTGCCTGTGGTCACACAGCTAGTTGGTGAGAGGGCCTGGACAGCAATTCCAGACTTCCTGACCATTTGTCCAGCGTGTTTCTCATGGTATAGTTTTGACTTTTCGCGTGGTATTTACTCTTTCGCAATTCTATTGAGGGGCATGGTTGTTCCCTACTGATATGTGAGAGGAAAATCACTATTTGAATGGAAACCCAATGTCCTCAGAACTATGCTGGGAGCTGCAGCAGACAAAAGGACAGAAAGGCTGGTCCTGGTGATGGATACTCATTTATTCATTTACTCATTCATTCATTCATTTATTCATTCATTCATTCAAAGAACTTACTAAATATCAGGCTCTGTCAGGAGCTGGGAAACACTCCTCTAGGGGACCACTGTAGAGTGAAGTTGACAGATATGAAAGTCAGCTGTTCCAATTCAGTAGGAGAAGAGTTAAAATTAAAGCGTTTTTCAGTGGGATGGGTGTGCCATTTGAGGGTTCGCTTTGCCAGTGGGATGCAGGAAGTCAACCCAGAGAGAAGATGAGTGTGCACATCCCCACAGGAGCTGAGAGTATTTGACAGGACAAGTGCAAAAAGGGACCACACTGCATTTGGAGGCTCCAGTGGCTGGGTGCGGCCGAAGGCAGGGACGTTGGGAGCAGGGTGGGTAGGTGGGCATTAGGCAGGCCTCCTTGGAGGGCTCAGAGTCATGGGGAGGGGTTTAGACTTTACTCTGCGGATGTTGGGAAGACATTCTAAAACGTTAAGCCGAAGAGTAATCATATGACTGGATTTCATTATAAAGCTCACTGGGGCACTGGTGGGAAGAATGAACTCAGGTGAGACCGATGAGGACCCTGGCCAAGGTGAGGAATGCACAGCAGGGGGTGGAGGCAATGGAGAGGATTGCGCTGGTGAATTCTACTCATGCTTTTAGGCACAGCATACACAGCAGCTCCAAGAAGAGCCTTCAATCTGGCTAGGAGGAGCTCCTCTTCTGGCAACCCAAGAACCCCCTCCCATGTCCTCAAAGCAGAGACTGAGTTCAGAAGTGGTTAACAGCAACAACTTTTTTTTTTGAGTCAGAGTCTCACTCCATTGCCCAGGTTGGAGTGCAGTGGTACACCCACGGCTACCCTAGCGTCAACCTGTTGGGCTCAGACAATCCTTCTATCTCAGCCTCCCAAGTAGCCAAAACTATAGGAATGTGTTACCACACCCGGCTAATTTTGATATATTGTAGAGATGAGGTCTTGTCAAATTGCCCAGGCTGGTCTCAAACTCCTGGGCTCAGGCACTCTTCTCGTCTCTGCCTCCCAAAGTGCTGGGATTACAAACTTGAGCCACTGCACCCTGCCAGCAACAGCTTTTAAGTCGGCTTTTTAAGCCATTGCATCCTGCTTCCACTGCTAAAGAGCTATGTAACTTTGGACACATTGCTTATTCACTTTGTGTCTCAGATTCCTACTCATAAAGCTAATAATAATACCTATCTCTTAGGGTTATTGTGATGATTAAATGATCTGATGTGGGTGAAGCACTTGTAACAGTGTCTGGCAGTAATTACCTGTGCAATAAAGTGGGCTTTTATGATCATTACACCCATTCGCTGTTGAGAAATTGTGTGTTTATGGGTGCACCTGTCCAGTAAGGAAGCTCTTTGGGGACAGGTATCCACATGTCAGCAGAGGGCCTGGGACACAGCAGGCGCTCCATGAACATTTGTTGAATACATTGGAAATGAAGGTGAAGATACATTCAAGAGATGTTTAGGAGTTAAATCACCCATCGCTGGGTGACTGACTGAACATTGGGTGGAGGGTTCAGGAGAAGAATAAAATCATTCTGCAGTTTCTGAACGGGGACAGGAAGACGATGGTGATGGCATGGCTAAGATAGAAGGAGCTGTCTCAGAGAGAGAAGTAGTTCACCTGCCCAGGGTCCAATCTATAGGAAATGAAGAAGCGGATATTTGAACCCAGATCTAGCCGAGTGCTTGTTCCATAAGCAGTTTCTGCAATGTGCGTGTCTGTATGTCTGTGTCCAGCACAGGCCCTACCTACAGCAGTAGGTATTTAATGGCACAGGTCAAATGAGTAGGTGAATGCCTGAATAAATGACTCTGTTTTGCAGATGCAGAGTATCATTGTTGCTGTTCTTTTCAATGGGAGTGGTCTGTGGAGGTAAAAGAAAAAAGAAAATAAAACCACCATTAAAATAAAAGAAAGAAGCGCTCATAACCAGCGTTTCAAGTGAATAAACAAAGAGGCAGCTTCCTTATTTTTCCCTTTTTCTAATATATCAGGACATTTTAAAAAATAATTTCCAGCTTCATAACATACTCCTGCAAAGGGCTAAGAAGGATGACTAAAACTACCCACCAGGAAGTTTTGCAAAGCTCAAGCCAAAAAAAGTGATATCAAGAAATCTAGGAAACAGGAAAATGCCTGGTGGCAGGGGGACCGGTCAAGCAGGCTCCTCTACCCATGATCCCAATTTCAATCCCTGCCCCCTCAGAAAACAGACTTAAATCTAGCTGTTTACGGGATTGGCACCTGAGTATCAAGGCAGAAAGAATCATCTGCATAGAGCCTATTTGAAATTGATAAGCTCTCCTTCCATTCCAGACGGGTAGCAGAGTAGTGATAATGATTATTATAATAATACCTATCATTTATTGAATGTTTACTACTTCTAAAAACTGGAGACTGCTTTACAAATGCTATTTCACTGAAACCTCGCCAAATCTTACAAGAAATGCACTGTTATTCCTAATTGAAAGAGGAGGAAACTCAGCCTCAGAGAGGTTGAGTAACCTGACCAACGTCACTCAGCAAGACAGTGGAGAATGAGGCTCTGAACCACAGCTTGCCTGACTGACTCCAAAGCCCATGATATAAACCTTGATTGATGCATGATGATTTTTCTCCTTGACTTTTTTTTTTTTTTTTGAGTTGGAGTCTCACACTGTTGCCCAGACTGAAGTGCAGTGGCCCCTCCCGGTCACTGCAGCCTCAACCTGCTGGGCTCCAGCAATCCTTCCGCCTCAGCCTTCTGAGTAGCCGGAATTACAGGTGCGTGCTACCACGCCCGGCTGATTTTTTGATTTATTGTAGAGATGAGGCCTCGCCAAGTTGCCCAGGCGGGTCTCGAACCCGCAGGCTCAGGTAATCCACTCACCTCAGCCTCCCAAGGCGCGGGATTACAGGCTGAGCCATCGAGCCCGGCACTCTCCTTGACTTTTTAATTTGAGGCTGTATATAGTTGAACTTCATCTAAATAATCCTAGTTGAGGTATGGAGCTTGCATTCTAACCCCAGGGAGGACAAGAAAAAGAGTAACCCTGCCCAAATGCCTAGCAGAGTGTTGTGGGAGGCTCAGGAGACACAGATTCAGAGAACAGGGTTCAGATAACAACTTTGCCACTTATTGGCTGTGAGGTTTCTGATGAATCACTTACATTCTTTGGGCCCCAGTTAGTTTGTTAGTTTTTCCCCGCCCCCACCCACACAACATCCCTCCCCCACCCCCCAGCCAGCACACACTCTTTGGAATACAAAATAAAAGGGTTTACCCAAATGACCTCTCAAAGCTCTTAGAAAACCGATATTTTTGTTTCAACAATTATATCTTTTCAAATAAAAACTCATCTGGTTAAAAAGGAATGTATACTTACTAAAGAAAATACATATTTGTTAAAGAAAAAGTCATATATACTTGTTAAAGAAGGATACAGAAGAGAAAAAAGTCTGATTGTTTTATTACTGATAGATTTATTGCTGAAATTTTGAATTTAAAGACATTTCAAAGAGGCTTGATAAAGCTTTAACGTTTATCAACAGCAATAAAACATGTTTGGGCACTTCTTGTCACTTTCCTGAACATTCCTTGACTTTCCTTTTGAAGGCAGCTGTATTTCCTATTCCCCTTTCCGTATTCAGGCACAAAAACCTAATAGGTTCCTATGAATCTTTTTATTCTTTTGACGACTGAACCTAAAATAAAGCAAAAAAAACCCTCTAGCAAAAATATTTTTCCAAAACAATCCCCCCCCACAGTATCTTTGTCAAGAGCCTGCTGTGCCCAGGATTTGTGTGAGGAGATGCCCAGAACACTGAGAAGGCTCAAAGCCTTGTGGGAGACCAAACCAAAGAGGACCTGGGAGTGAAGGAAGGTAAGTATCCAGGGATGTGGGAATGCAAGGGGGAGCTATCAATCCCACCACTGAGGAGGTGACCAAGGCTGGGTCTCTCATGAACTGGAATCCAGCAGATGGCAAAACCTTAGAAAAGCAACCACCTAGGCAAGGTTTTGTTTAGTTATCCAGTACTAGAGTGATCATATGATTGATGTCCCAAATCGGGGTACTTGATAAAAGGGGAACTACTGATAATTATGTCAAGATAATGGGTATAAACTTCTTGGGTAAGCCAGATCACATGGGTGACTTTACTTCTTTCTAAGATTTTGGTATTGTGAAAAACAGGACCCTGAATCTCATTTTAAATATACTGAAACCTATGACAAATGGCATGTCAAAAATACCCCAGAGAAGGCGTCCCTATCCTGAGTAACTTCCAGAACACGTCATAGAGATGCAATGCCTCTCAGTCCTGTTGTTGGGCTCTGGCATAACATCCATACAGCAAATTGTTCAAGGTTAGGAGCACATTCTTGTAGTCTTCTTCAATTAGTTTGGCAGCCAATCACGACTTTCCAAACCACGTTGATATTCAGCCCTATGAGTTCCTGGTTTTCCCACAGTGCTTTGGGGACTCACTGCCTTAAAGCTCAGTGTTTCCACTTGATGTTCCTTGATTTGTTTAGTTGTGTTCTTAGTCCCAGTTCCAAAGAGGCAGCAAATATTCTTTTTGTTTACAGGGACTATTTGGAAACGTCTTGGGAGTGGGAGATGAAAACCAACACATTTTAAAACAAGATTGGCGCTTTCATCTAGATATGACGTGGCATGGGGCAGGAGGAACGGCACATGCAAAAGCATGGAGGCAAGAACATGCCTGGAATATTCAGGAACTATGAGGAACTCTCTGGCTGGACGTGGATCTGGGACTATGGTGGGAGAAGAGGCTAAAAAAGTAAGTGGGTCTAGGTTGTGGAGGGCCTTGAATGCCACCCCGAAGAGTTTGGACTTCATCACATTGGGAATGATGAATCCTTCTTGAGGGCAATTCAAGAAGGATTTTTTTTTTTTTAATTGCAAAGTGAACACAACCAGGCAAAGACAGCCATCCTGGAACCAATTTCTCCAGTTCTGCAGTCCTGAATTGCTCAAAATTTTGGTTAACGTGTCCCTCCCTCCACCACACCCCAAGCACCACCCCCAAGGAAATGTATCTCAATTGACTAGGGATTACTGAAACAAACTCCTGAGGCTTTGAGTTCAGCCCAATGCCACCCCAGGTTGTACTGAAATATTTAGCATCGCCCGGCTCTCCCCAGCCTGTGGGTGACGGACCAGGCTCAAAGAGGTAAGATCGGAGGGTGCAGTCCTACAGCCACTGCTGTAAACTGCTCCTGAAGACTCACCCTTGGGAAAACTTCCCTTCACCCTTGACCCAAATCATATCTGCCTGGACCCCAAGTCCGAAGTCATGAAGCTAACATAAAAACAGCAGTTTGGGGGCTATTCAGGATGACTTGTCATGGATTGGCTTGAAGGATATTATAACCTGTCCCCAGATGTATCGGGACACCATGCACTGGAGAGGATTCTCACAGGTATTGGGGGTTTGAGTCTGACAATTGAAAACCCTACTCCCTGCTCAACTAGTTATGAGCTGGTTAATATCTGAGCCTCTGTTTCCTCAGCTGTAGAATAGGGATCACAGGAGTACCGTCTTTATAGGGTTCTTGAGAAAAATAAACAGGACAATTATGGCACCTGGCCCAGTGCCAGGGACTAGGATCTGCTCAGTCAAAACTGGCAATGATCACAGTACAATTCTTCACCTGTGAGCTCACGGCAGCCAGTGGTTGAGCTGTGTGCATCCCATGGCAAACCAGTCATTTATTTTTGAGTGTGACTCCTAACTTGGAACGTTACACAAGAGTTCTACAGGCAAAGAACTGATCATTAAGACCACTGAATATTTATCCTTTGAGGATCACCTAGCAGTGGGAGCCACACTCGCCATTTTGCAGAAGGGGAAATACATTCAGACAGAGGAAGGAACAGGTCCAAATCCAAACATGAAGTTAGAGACAGATCCAGGATGAGGACATCCGCCTCTGATGCTTATCCATGCCCTCAAGTCTGCAACACACTTGCTGTCTCGCTTTCTGTTCATAAGCAGAATTCAAGATCTTCGCTATCCTGTCTTCATTCAGTGGATATCTGTCACTTAGAATTTCAACATCTTTTCTATATATTTTTCTCATTTTATCCTTACAGCAATCCCATGAGGCTGATCTTATTGTTACTTTCCATTTTATGGACAAGTGAAAGGAGGCAGAGAGAAGTTAAGTCACTTAGTCAAGTCTCACAAGCAGTAAATAGCAAAGCCAAGATCTGAACTTGGCTGTGCCCTTAACCACCACGCCATGCTGGCCCTCCAAACATGAAAAAGCGTGTGGTGTCCGCCTCAGACAGACACACTCCCCAGAGAAGAGACCCATGACAAGCATGTGTAGCAACACCAAGGAGGAATCCTACGGGGGAAGGAGGGAGAGCAAAGCAGCCTGGAGGTGGCGAGTCTTTTCTGACTTCTAGAGCTGACTCGTTTTCTTCCAGGTTCATGAGAGATGGGGAAGGGAGGAAGGCAGTCTAAAGTAGAAGGAGGCACCTTTGCTGAGACAGGCAGGTGTGAAGGACCTGGAGCTCAAAGAGTCAATGAGAGGAGGAGGCCAGGATCCCAGGCACTCATGCAGAGTGTGAGGTGGGCATATTAACCTCCAGAAGTCTCAACTTCCTCATCTATAGAATGGAGATAAGGCCTGTTTAAGAAGCCGTTTGAACAGTAAATGAGGTCATGTGTATACACCCCCCCCACTGGGTGTCATTCCTTTCTTTATTTACCTCTCACAAAACTATTTCCCTCAGTCAAAAATTTTAATTGAGCATATTTTGACACAGTAGCATTAATAATCTTGAGTGTCATTATTAGTCATCCGTAATAACAATATAATTAATGATAATGTTAATTGCCATTGAGAGCACTCAGTGTTTAATATGTATAATCTATATTTATCTAATCTAATCCTCAGAACGTATCTTAAAGATAGGTATCATTATCCCCATTTTACAGACGAGGATAATGAGGCTAGGAGAGATTAAGAAACGGACACCAAGGTCACCCAGCTAGGAAGTGGC
The DNA here is from genome assembly GCF_000164805.1 of Carlito syrichta. Taxonomy (NCBI): domain Eukaryota; kingdom Metazoa; phylum Chordata; class Mammalia; order Primates; family Tarsiidae; genus Carlito; species Carlito syrichta. The sequence continues at coordinate 684,988 of NW_007258892.1, read as the reverse complement.
AGGAGCGGTATTCAGACCCAGGTCTGCCGCTCCAGAAAAATGTCCGGCACAGAGCATGCCCCGCGTTTGGAGTTCGTGCTGGTCTTGGCCACGTCCCCCCGCCTCTTTCTCAGAAAGAAAACAAACA
>NW_007258892.1:684451-684841 GCF_000164805.1 Carlito syrichta | reverse complement strand
CCCGGCCCGTGGGCGTCTCGGAGGGCCGGGGCCTCCGGCGGGGAGGCCAGGAAGGGGAGGCCACGCGCCGGGCCGGGCCGGGCCGGGCCGGGGAGCCGGTCTTCCCACCGTGGGTGGCGCCCGGGCAGCCGCGGGTTAATCTGCTCTCTGCTGGGAAGGCTTCCCGAGGCCTCCTCCCTGGCGGCGTCTGCTCGGGGCCGAGCTCTCCAGAAACTGAAACCGACAGCCGCCGAGCCCCGCGGCCTCCGTGGGATCCTGCCCCGGGTTTACCTTCTATGGGGAGGACCCGGCGGCTGGGCGGAGCGTCGGGCCGGGCCGGGCCGGGCCGGGCCGGGCCGGGCGCTGACGTGGCTGCCTGGCTGCCCTCCGCTCTCCCCCTCCCCTCCGCTC
>NW_007258892.1:600523-684159 GCF_000164805.1 Carlito syrichta | reverse complement strand
GGGCAGCGAGCGGAACGTGGGCTCCGAGTCCTGCCCTGCCCCGCCCCCTCTGAGACACACAGCAAAGCCACTAGACCTTGGACTTGCAGTTCCTTAAACGTAGCACGCGGATCAAGGATGCCGAGTCTTAGCGTCCAGGAACGTGTGTCCAGCGCCCGGGTCCCAAGACGTGCTCCATATACGGTCGTCGCTACGTTGTTACGAGGCTTGAGCAGCCTCGCCTTGTAAGATGATGAACTCCCATCATTGTGTTCAAACACAAGTTCACAAGTTGAATGAGACGGAGGCTGGGGGGGGGGGGGGGGACACGACGGCTTGACCAGGAAGGGACCCAAACTTGCCATGCTTAGATTGTAGATCGGTGGTTTTGGAATCACCTGGGAAGCTCAAACCCTGCCTCAAGCCAGCAAGCTCTTCTAAAAGTACAGCTTGGCTTCTAAACCACTGATCTAGGCTGTAGGTCCTACATTTTTCATATTCAAAGACCCCTGGGTTATTCCGCCCCCCCTTGACTGCACAATGTGATGATTTTTGTTTTTGGGCCAAACTAGATTTATTAGCTTACAATGAATTTATCTGCTCTCTAAATAAATAACAAATCAAAGACCCAGAGTTCACGGGACAGATATTTATTGAGGACCTACTGTGTATACCAGGCTCTGTGCTGGATGCTGGGGGTCTGGTGGAGAAGAAGGTGGCTCTGTCCTCATGGATTCTGGTCAGGGAAAGCAGATAATGAACAAGGATTCAAACACTGACACTGAAGCCAAGAGAATCCAGCTGAACATGAGATGAGACACTCTATTCCTAGAGACAGCAAGTTTTGGTTCCTGTCAAAAGCAAGTAAAGCTGATGTATCATTCCCCTATATGGCCTTACTGTAGAGAAAAGTGTGTGTCCTTCCTCAGCCCACGAGCACACACGCATGTACAACAGTAGTATTACTTTTATGGTCCCAAAAGGTCCAGGGTCCTTAGATCAAGAACATCTGACGCCTCATGAAAAAAGTGGCCTACAGCTGGCAGATGCCGGCAGATCTGATGTCTGCCTATGTGACCAGTCTCATTGCCTGCCTCACCCATAAGGAACTGGTAGCAGGTGGCCCAGACACTCAGGGCAGAGTGGTTAAGAGCATGGGCTGTGAAGCCAGGCTGCCCAGGGTTGAATTCCAGCTGTATTCCTTAGTAGCAGTGTGACCACAGGCAAGGTACTTGACCTCTGTGTGCCTATGTTTCTTCTGTAAAGTGGTCTGAATAATACCTACTACACTGAATAGTCATGGGAATTAGAGATGGCACTTAAAGCAGGTGGTATGCACTCAGTATGTGACCTGTTACACTACATCTTTTTATTTTATTTTATTTTTTTACCTCGATGCTCTCCCTATCTGGAGTAACTCGCCCTCCCCTTTCTTTGCCTGTTGAGCATATAATTATTAACCTAATGTCCCCTCCTGTCTAAGCCTTCCTTGCTTGATTTCACCAAGTAATTTGATGTCTTTTCTGTAGCACTTTTTATACCGCTCTTACAGCACCTCTCATATCGCAATCATTTTTCGTATTGCTGTGTAAGTGTCTGCCTTCTTCATGGGTCTGAGTTCTTGAAGAGCAGGGATCAGATTTTTTCATACATCTTTTCATCTTAAAGGACAAGACACTTCCTGGAATAAGCACTTGACACTATCTGTTGAATTTATGAATGGGTGGAAGGAGGATGAATGGATGAGCAAAGTGACTTGCCCAGGATCAGAGTTTAAATCAAGGGTCACCATTTGGTTTACCAAATCACCTGGGAAGATCAAACACCGCCTCAGGCCACCAAGCTCTTCTAAAAGTACAGCTTGGCTTCTAAACCACTGATCTAGGTGGTTTAGAATTACTTTTCTGAGCCTCTGGGTTCTCATCTGGAAGACAAGTCTGATGATAACAGCACCTGCATCTTGGCATTGAGAGCGTTAAACAAGGTATACGCAGGTGACTATTCAAGAAGAAAAGCTAGAGAGTCAGATTGGGTGGATTCGAATCCCAGCTCTGTCACTTTTGAGTGGCATGAGCTTTGTTTGACAAACTCTTAACCTTGCTATGCCTGGAGGAGGCAGAGCACATGAATGGATGCTCAGAGAATTAAAAGAGATACTTTATGTGAAGTTCCCAGTGCCTGACTCAGAGTAGGTAATCGGTAAATAAATATTGGTTTCTTTCCCCAACCCCCACCTTCTCCAAACCTGTAAGCCTTGGACTCTGACTATCCAGAACAGCTGTTCAAATGCCACATTTTGCTCCTAGTGACTAATCTCCCTTAAGCCAGGGTTGGAAAGCCAACTCCAGAGCTGAGCTTACACTTGAGTACTGAGTTAGATGCAGAGAATGTGGCTGACTGGTTTATTTAATTAATAAGGAAACTTTTGAAAGGAGGCTGTTTAAAATCAACAAACATGCCAAGAAAACTGAAAGCAAGACCTATCCCACAATTTCATACATGGATTTTGTAGGTCACTGGAATGGTCCCTCGTGTAAAGGGATGAATAATAATAGGATCATCCAAACCCCAATTCATGTTTAACAAACTGTAAGAGCAGTGATCAGAAATGGTTTGGGAACAAATCTGTCAATCGGTCAGTGTACAACATTGTACCGATTCTTGAATTTCCTTTTCTATCACAGTATATTGTAATGAATGCATGACTCCAAATTCTTCAATGGCTGCATGACCGTTACTAAAGCTGAATGGTATGAAAGAGAAAGGGAAAGAAGATTATTTTTGTTTTGGACCTGGATTCCCATCACATGCCCAGACGGATGCCCCCAAGCCTCCTCCTTCCTGCGGGGTTTGGAAGAAACTGGAATGCTAGTACCCAGGGCCCTGGGAGCTGGGGCTGTCAGTGGCTCAGTCAGCAAGTATTTGGCAGTTCAGTTCAAAGAGGAAATCCGAGAAGGCAGGGACCTCAGCAGGACCCGAAGGGATGAGCTGCACAGAGAGGGAGGGAGAAGGGCAGGCATCTTATTAGCAAAACCAGCTGCCTGCCAAGTAGGGCGTGTGTCTGAATTTCTGAAGAAAAGAGAGAACTGTAGCTGTTAGTTTTAACCTCCAGCTTCCAAGAACTGGGAGAAAAGGGGGTTTGTGTGTGTAATGCTCTGCTCCCTGTCGCCCAAACAAGCTCTGCCTTCGTCTTCCTTCTTGGTCTTTCTTAACCTGGCACCTGCCTGTCCACACCTTGAGCCTTGTCAAAACCCTGTTCCAAGAACCCTTTCCTAATCTGTCCCTCTTCTCCCATGATACTTTGTGTCCCCATTTTAAGACTGTTCGCAGACTTATTTAATTATATGCCAGCCAACTTCCTTCATTCTTTTCCCCCTTTCTCGTCCTCTTTTTTAATAGCTTTATGGAGGTATAATTGACATACAATAAACTGCACATATTTGAAGCGTACAATTAGACATGCCCCTGGGACCCCATCACCACCGTCCAGATAGTGAACACATCCATCACCCCAGAAGTTTCCTCATGCCCCTTTGACTCCTTTCCTCTTCCTACCTCCCTTTGCCAATCATTGATCTTCTTTCTGTCGCTGTGGATCAGTTTGCACTTTCTAGAGTTTTCTGTAAATGGAAGTATACAGTATGTCTTCTTTTTTGATCGCCTTCTTTCACAATTCTGCTGCAACTCATCCCTGGGATCTTCACTCCTCACTGGATTGTGGATCCTTGTGGGGCAGGAACGACGGCTGACCCTGGGCACGGAGCTCAGGGCTGGACACAAAGGAAGACTCATGGTAGAGGAGGTGGTGGTGTGATGGGCAGACCTCTGAGTTTGTGTCCAGAATATATGTGGCTTTTAGTCTGGACACTATCACTTCTCACTGTGAAGCCAGCAGTCAGTGACCTACCCTGACAGTCCCAGTTTCCTCATCTGTAGATTGGGGGTGGTGATAAACCTCCCCTCTCAGGAGGGTTCTGTGAGACCATACCATGCCAGGAGATAAAGTGCTCTGTAAACTGTGAAAGGTCAGTCCTGGGCAAAGGATTAGGCCTGGATCAGGCCAGCAGAGCCCTGGGAATGCCCCAGCTCCCAGCGCTATTCAAAGACAGCCTTGTCATCCAGGGAAGCTGTGTGGATTTGCAATTCCTCACAGAAATGGCCAATAAGGGCTGTGCCTGGTGGCCTTTAATCCTGGCTCAGTCACCAAAATGTCAAGGATTCTTTCTCCTTGGCCCTCCCCTTCCCCCTCCCCTGCGTGGGCTGTGTTTATTTACAAGGTCTCCCTCCCTCCAGAGAGCCACACATGACCGGAGGATTCCTCCTCTGGCCTGGAGCCCGCTGATAAGGGCAGCCCATCTGCTGGGGGCTCCCAGGACCAGCAGTAACAGGAACCAAGTCGGTGGAGGGGAGATGAGGAGGCTGCCAGGTCTGGTTGCAACTTCTTTGAGAAGGAGAGAAGGAAATATTTGCCTTGCGTTTAAAATCGACTTGACTTATATAATCACACCAAACTTGGGGAGGCCTCCTTTCTCCCCTGATGAGCTGGATTTCTTAGATGCTGTTGCTTCATAAAGAGAAGCAAAGTGAACTGGAAGAGCCCAGAAGCCGAGATTCAAGACCAAGTACAGTCACTAATGTCCTGTGTGAGCTTGGCAATGCCCCTTTCCTTCTCTGGGCTTCAGTTAGAACTACCATTCACTGAATATTTAGTATGTGTCAACCACTATGCTGCATTTTCTATATGCTTTAAAAATGAAACCTTCAACACTATCCTTAGAGGTAGATATTCTTCTCATTTTACAGTTGTGGAAGGTAAAGTAACAGGTCCAAGGTCACCTAGGAAACAGTCAGGGAATATGAACTCAGTGTTATCTGGCAACAGAATCCACATTCTGGCAGTGATCTGCTGATGTCTGTCTCCTCCTGGAAAAGGGCTTTCCAAACCTGGAAGTGCTGTGGAGCAGACTTAGAGCTCCCCTGGACTTTAAGTGCTCTCATCACACTGTTATTTTATATTGAACCTATAGGCAGCAGCTAACACAGTGTCTGACCTGGGGCAACTCCCTTCTGCCCTCTGGGTCTCAGTTTCCCCATTTGTCCACTAGCAGATTTGGGCTTTTTATGATTCATACGCTTTCAGCCTCTTCTTATCTGCAGGACTCTCTTTACCTACCTACTACTACCTTTGCCATTAAACTAGGTTTTCGGTGAGAATTCAGGAAATAGTTCTATCTCCCCATATTCCATAATAATAAGCATTTTTTGAGTGTTTATCATGTGTCAAGCACTTATACTAAGAGCCTTATGTATAGCATCTCATTTAATCCTCTCCACACCCGAGCGAAGTAAACACTATTATTATCTCCTTTTATAATTGTGGAAACTGAGGCATCGGGCAGTTGAGTCATAGTTCACATGCCTCATGAGAGGGACAGCTGGAGATTCCAGCCCAGGGATCTTCTTGCGACTCCCAATCCCAGTCTGTGAATCAGGACCAATCCTTGGACCTGAGCTTGGCCCGGGCCTCAGATTACAGAAGAAGGAACAGGGTCCCAGGGAAACTTTATTTTTTGTTTTACCTTGTGTTGTTGTTGTTTCTAAAATCCACGGAGTGTCCTCCTTTCTGTTTGTGGAGGAAGGAAATATTATGCCTTCCTTGCTGAGGAAATTTAACTCTTCACAGGTCGGCTTTCTTCCCATCCCTCCTTGACCTTTCAGGAAAGGGGTGAGGCCCCCAGGAAGGTTCTGGAGGAGACCAGAGGAGCTAAGCGTGCTCTGTCTAGGGCAGGGGTATTTTTAGAGCTGGCTGGACACTGTTTACAAGGAAGCCAGTCCCCTGAGCCTGTCCTCGCCCTGCAGGGAAACACTGGCCGCCAGCCCCACCCGTAGCCCGCTCAGCCAGCCCTCCCTTCCTGCCTCCAGCTGCTCCTTTCCTATCGTCTGCATCAGCACGTGGGCTCTATCAGCATGTGGGTGTGCTATCATTACCACCCTTACAGTGCAACCAAGCAAACTGCAGCCCTCGGCGCTGCAGGCCTCTCAGGGAGTGCCAAGTGTGCCCAGGCACTGGGGGCAAACCAAGATGATGCCATCTGCTGAGATGGCCCCTTTAGGCAGCTGTGATCCCCTGGAAATCCTGCAAATGGGTATTTCTCCCCTGAAGCAACCGCAGAATCTCATTGTCCTGGACCTTAAGAAAGTGAAGGCCTGAGAACTTCAGAGAGGGTGGATGTGGGGGTATGGAGAGGCCACAGGCCTGGGCCAGGGGCTCAACTCTGCCTCTCTCTTCCCGCATGCCAGATGCTTTCAAGTGTGTCAAGACCCTTACCCTCCAAGCCCTGCTTTCTGCAGCTGTAAACCAAGGAGGACTTGAATGGTGGGGAATCTCCACTCAATGACTGAAGGTCTCAGCCTCTTCCATGATTAAAGAGAATACTTGAGCCTGCCTCACAGGACTGGCAGTGGGTACTGAACAGGACGGTGGTGTAAAATTCTGACACATGGCAGGCATGCAATACACAAGGCTGTTGCTAAAAATTTCTATATCAGCCAGGCGTAGTGGTCAAGTCTGTAATCTCAGCACTTTGGGAGGCCGAGGTGAGGGGATTGAGCCCACAGGTTCAGGAACAACCTTGGCAACTTAATAAGACCTCATCTCTACAATAAATCAAAAAATTAGCCGGGCGTGGTAGCGCGCGCCTGTCGTTCTGGCTACTTGGAAAGCTGAGACAGAAGGATCACCGAACAGAGCCCAGCAGGTCGACAGAGCCCAGCAGGTCGACGCTGGGGTGGCCATGAGTGTGCCACTGCATTCCAGCCTGGATGATGGAGTGAGACTCCCAACTCAAAAAAAAAAAAAAATTCTATATCTTCAGCACTTCGCACGGTGTATAGCATAAAACAGGCACTCAACATAGGAGGCCACTCTCTATTCTTACAGCTCAGAGTTCTCTCACCTCTATGGCTATACAAAGCCTCTCCTCCCACTGTGTGCTTTGTAAAATTAAGTGTTTGTTCCTTCTCCTGAAGCTCTGTGCCCATCCTCTTACAGTTCAGGAGCCTCATAGAAGACCTAAGAACATCCTTCTCTGAGCCATAGTTTATAGCTTCTAGAAGAGGAAGCTGCACGTCTTTACCCCAATCCCACTGGCTCCCAAGATACACCTCCATCCAGACCCAGCACAGCTGGCCCTGGCCCAGGTAAGCCAGTCTTCCCAGGGGCCGACCCCCAGTTTGCAGGCCTGGGTGGGAAGCTGGATCCGGGCAGCCCCGCCCCTCCCAAGCTTCCCCGGATGTGGGTATGTGGCTATGGCGATTACAAGGCCTCCAGGCTCCCCAGAGGAAGTGCCCTTCCTCCTCTGTCCTGTGGGCAGACAAGACTTCTCCTCTAGCAGCTGCAAGAGGCTCAGGGATTGTTATGAGAGGCAGCTCAGTTCTCAGGATGCATTCTCCTCCCCCTCACCGCCTTCTCTACCTCCCCCTTCTGTTTTCCACTTCCCTCTCTAACCCTCTTTCCTTCCCCCTCCTCCACTTCCTCCTTTTCTTTCTCTTCTTCATTCCCGTTCTGGGTTCTGGACCTCCTGCTCTTCCCAACAGCTATGCCTTTGATCCAAGTGACGGTCTACTTATTTATTTATTTTTTTAGTTGGAGTCTCACTCCTTCACCCAGGCTGGAGTACAGTGGCAGGCTCACAGCCACCCCAGTGTCGATCTGTTGGGCTCTGGTGATCCTTCCGCCTCAGCCTTCCAAGTGGCCAGAACTATGGGTGCGGGCTACCACGCCTGGCTAATTATTATTATTATTTTTTATTTATTGTAGAGATGAGGTCTCGCCAAGTTGCTCAGCTGGTCTTGAACCCACGGGCTCAAGCAGTTCACTCACCTCATCCTCCCAAAGTGCCGGCCTTACAGGCTGAGCATGGTCTGATGGCCTACTTATATCCCTAAGGAGAGAGTCCCAGCAGAGGGGAGTGGGATTGACACCTCCCTGTGGCTTCATGGCTCACCTTCTCTCTGTCCTTCCACAGAGATGTACTGGTGGCCTCCGGTGTATGTGCCAGGCACTGGGCTAGCACCTCGGAGGCATGGCCAGATGCTCATACCAGGGGCTAGTTAGCCTGCTGGGCTGGGTCAGGGCAGCACACTTGGTTGTGTGGGAAGTCACATACTAAAAAGGTGTCACCTTTGACCATCTTCTTTACTGCATGCACACTATTTCGAGTGCCTGTGTCTTCAACAACTGTCACAACACCGTGTTACCTTAACCGCTTTTAGAGAATGTGATGAAGGATGGGGGGGGGCTTTCTGTCCATCCCCTGCCCCCCAACCAGGAAGGAGAAGCAGTGCATTTAACAGTATACACGGCCGAATGAGTGTCGGGGCCAGCCAGTTCGCATGGTGACTTGAGTGCCGAGTACTGGCAAGGAAGAATGTGAGGAGAGATCTGGAGACATAGTGTGGGACAAACCATGCCACTGCCCCTCCCGTTCTGCACTAGGGGCTGCCTCTAGCCAGGGGCTGGAGAAGGATGAGAATAACAGCAGGCACACCTCATGGGAAACTGATGATTCTTCTGACCCCACTGAGCCTCTTTAATCCCAAATCCTTTCTTCTAAGCCACCCCTGACTTTACAAACCTCAAAGGTTCTAAGGGGCGCTTGTTTAAGGCACTCCACCACACCCACCTTCTGTGCCTAACTAGCTGGGCAACCTTAGATAAGTCCTTTAACCTCTCTGGATTTATTTTCTTCATCTGCAAATCAGAAGGAAAGCGCGTGCGCACGCGCGTGGGTGTGTGTGTGTATGTGTGTGTGAGAGTAAACACACACACATACACACATACACACCAGCCCCAAGGGTGGTTACGAAGCCTTAACAAGTAAGACAATGCTAGAAGGAAAGCCCTTTGGAAAGCACAAGCGGTTCTCTCTCTCCTCGCCTTCAGCTGCTATTCCCATTCTGTGAGGGGAAATCCTCACCCGGAAAACCTTGTTCACACTGGCACAGGTCCCAGGGTGTGAACCCCGTGGAGGTTGGGTCTCTCCCTTTCCATTTCCCTTGTTGACTTCCAGTGACTGTTGTTAGCTCACAGATGGACAGGCAGTTCTCTATGACTTGCCAGCTGCCGGCCTGATGTTCCAACCTTGGTTCCCTGGGAGAACAAGTTTGCTTGGGTTCTGTGACTCGTATCAAGGACCCAGAGGGGTTCGAGGGGCTTCTGTTCAAGGGTGGGGGTCTTGGGTCTCTGTCCAGATGGAGTCAGACAAGGGCTGCAACTCAGAGATAAGCTGCTAACTCCATAAAGCCACCTAGCAAGAGAGAAGAAGATAAATTGGCGAGCTGACCTAGGAGGCAGGAAGAGGAGGCAACATGGGAGCAGAGGGAATCCCGGAAAAGAGAGATGGAACTTGCACGGGATATAGAGGTGTGAACAAGCAAGACTTCTGCAAAGGCACAGAGGCATGACCAAGCAGGACTTCTACAGAGGTATAAAGGAGTGAACAAGCCATTCAAATTTGCAGTTCGTGGTGGCTACTCCCCTAAACACAGCTTACCTGTTAATGAGTTGCATTTTTGCTTTTATCCTTCTGTCTTCCCACAGTCCCATTTCCATCCGTTACCAAGTTCTGTACATATTCTGACATCTTGTATGTCTAGAGCACCCATCTCCCATAACCTCTATGGTTATTGTCTGGAAGGCATGACTGTTTCTGGCCTAGACTGGTCTCCTTGCCTCTAGTTTCCCCCACCTTCCAATCAACCTACCTTACCAAAGTGACCAGAATACTCTCGCTCACGTGAAAATCTGAGCATGCCACGTCACTCTTCTGCTTCAATCCTTCCAGGGCTCCCACCACCTTTTGAATCAATTCTGTGGCTTCGAACCCAGAAACCTCCATCATCTGACCCCCTCGACGTCCTCTCCTGCCTCATTTCCCACCAAAACCTACACGAACCCCTAGTTCTTGCCGCACTATCGGTTCCCCCAAATGAAGCATACTGTTGTATGCTGCCGGTTGCTCTTCCCTTTACCTGGAATCCCCTCCACCCCTATCTTTCTAGCTAAGGAGCTGCCTCCTCTGGAAAGGATTTTCTGATGCTTCCTCTGTGCTCTCAGAGTCTGCTGTATGCATAGCCGTCTCACAGAGTTTTTTAACCTTGGGCCAGAATTCAGGAGCTCTGCGAATTTGTGTGGGGGAAGAAATGCATCTTCATGTTCACTAACCTCGACCTAAAATGTAACATTTCCTACAGGTATGAATATAGGCTCAAATCACCGTGATATCAACGGTACTTGGGACTTAGCACTACCAGACATCACTGTTATTTTCTTTCTTTTTTCTTTCTTTCTTTTTTTTTTTTTTGAGTGGGAGTCTCACTCTGTCACCCAGGCTGGAAGGCAGTGGCACGTTCTGGGTCACCTCAACGTCGACCTGCTGGGCTTTGGTGATCCTTCCACCTCAGCCCTCCAAGTAGCTGGAACCATAGGCACATGCTACCATGCTGGGCTATTTATTTATTTATTATAGAGATAAGTTCTCGCCATATTGACCAGGCTAGTCTCGAATCCGCAGGCTCAGGCAATCCTCTCACCTCGTCCTCCCAAAATGCTGGGATTACAGGCTTGAGCCACCATTCCCAGCCCACTGTTATTTTCATATCAATTTTCAGCTGTTACAGGTTCTCTCAAAAATTTGTCTATGTTTATCAATATTTTGAAATGACAATAATTAATAGACATATAGATCTAGTTATTTAATGCGTTAATATGAAAACATAAATTATTACCAATTTGGTGTTTTTTATATAGTTTATTAACTTTTGAAAAATAATTGGCTTCCTTTGATTTTATATGTTTTATTATACTCATTTAAAATGTTATTCCAGGCTGGGCTTGGTGGCTCAGCCTGTAATTCCAGCACTTTGGGAGGCCGAGGAGTGTGGATTGCCTGACCCCATGGGTTTGAGACCAGCTCGGGCAACTTGGCAAGACCTTGTCTCCACAATAAATTTTTTAAAAAATTAATTGAACATGGTAGCGTGCACCTGTAGTTCTGGCTACTTGGAAAGCTGAAGTGGAAGGATCGCCCAAGCCCAGCAGGTCAACGCTGCGATGGCCGTGAGTGTACCACTGCACTCCAGCCTGGGTGACGGAATGAGACTCCAACTCAAAAACAAACAAACAAAAAATGTTATTCCGAAAGAGACCTCAGGGCACCTCCAGACTGCCCAAGGGCTTCCCAGCATGAATGGCATAATTCCCTGATATCCCCCAAATCCATCTGTCAGTAGAGTGTGTGCATCTTGAAAGCAAGGGGCACGCATTTTACCCATAAGGCTTAGCACAGGGAATGGCACCTAGCATATTTCTAAAAATATCTTATGGAATAAATGCCTGGATGAAGATAAAAGAAAGAAAGGAAAGGAAACTGGAAAAGAGGGAGGGAGTAAGTTTGACCTTCAGAGGTCATCTGCAATTCCCTCTACCCAGGACGCTCTCCTCCCGGATATTCCTATGACTGCTATCTTACATTCCTTGTGTCTCTGCGTGATCTTCCACTGCACCAGATATAAAAATTACAGCTCCACCCCCAGCCCAGGCATGCTCTGTCCTGCTTCCTGCTTTGTCTTCTTCTTATCCCCATCTGATACACGATGTGTTTCCGATTGTTTCTTTATGAATTGCCTACCTTCCTCTCGAGGATGTGAGCTCCTTGAAGAAAGTGCCTTTGTCATATTCATTCGTTTCTGTATCTCTGGCACCTGAATTAGCACTCAATGAAGCATGAGCATTAAGTAAATATTTGTGTAGATGGATGAATGGAAGCAAGTGAGTAGTGAGGGCCAGTCTGTTAGTATGAGTGCCCACTCTGCAGATGTGGGAGCTGAGGCTGGGGCAGGTCTAGGGCTGCCAGGAGTCGATGGCAAAGCTGACTGGGTGTGGGCAAGTGGTGGGAAGATGCTTGGGTTGTTTGGAATGGGCATGGATGGGAGGACTGGGAACCTTCTATCCATAAAGAGTTTGGTCCCACAGCACAGTGCCCGATTTCAGTGAAGAAATGGCAGAGCCCCAAGAAGACTGTTCTGACCCGTGGGACAGGAGTAGGGAGCAATGTAGAGGTTCACTGGGGACATGTCTCATCTTTAGGCCACTGCTATTGAATCAACAGCCTGGGTTGGGAACTCTGCCTTCATCAGTCTCTGGGGAAAGCCAAAGCCTATTCCCCTGTGATGTCTGACAGCTCAAAGGAGCTCTGAAAGATCCAGAAACCACAATGAGTGGGTCCCCTGCAGTCCTCCCATTTCTCTGTGCAAACCTCTGCCGCAGTGTTTGCCCAGCTAGGTTGTGGTGGTCCCTCCTCCATCAGACAGCGAGTTCTTTGACGGCAGCACTATATCACAGTCTCCACTCACTGGCAGTTCAAGGTCAGGGCCTGACACACAGTAAGGTTTCAGTGATTGTTTACTAAAGAAAAAAATTGTGATTAGAAAATTACAGATAGGATAATGATCATCAGATTCAATCATGAGGGAGAATTATGAACTTTTCTTGAACACCTACTATATTTCAGGTACTGGGCTGGGTACCTGAACCATAGAGCTGGATGAAATGGGGCCTTTGACCTCCAGGAACTCATGGCAGAGGAGGAGATCAATACACAAATGGGTAATGACAACATGGCGTGCCAAAGATTGAGGGGCTACACTTAGGAAGATACGACCCCCGCTCCCCAGTCTTCTGGCACCTACCAACTTGAAGTTATATTATCTAATTACTTGTACTCTGTCTTTCCACAAGAATGTAAGATCCAGGAAGGGCTTTGTTTTGTTCACCGCTCTCCTCCCAGTACATAGTAGATGATCACTTAGGAAGTTTCGGAGGGACACCAGCGTGGGCTCAATAAGTATCTGGGAATAAGCACATGACTTGAGGAAGCACAGAGAGCTGTGGGTGCCTAACTCTCAAGTCTAGGGATCACGGAAGACTTCCAGCAGGAAGAGGCCCGAAACATGTTGCAAAGCGTATGTCCCTTCAACACTCCTTACTTCATGACCTCCTCACAACTCTGCAAAGTCACACCCATTTTTATGAATGAAGAAATAAAGATCAGAGAGAAGAACCTTGGTAAAGGCCATTCAGCCATCAGAGCAAAGACTTTACCCCCATCTCCCAAGTGGAAAGCCTGTCCTCTCTTTACACACTGTTCTGCCTCCTGCCACATGTTTCAAGGACCCCTTGTGAGAAAGGGTGACACTGGAGGTGCAGCTTCTGAGGGCATGGGAAGCCACTCCCAGGGAGTGGAGGGGGCTGGGTCCAGAGGGCCCGGACCACCACCACCACCACCACCATCATCATCATCATTCTTATAGCGACTGAATTTTAAGAGGTGCTTACTCTCTGCTAGCACCGTCCAAAGAGCTCTACATATGTTAACGTATTCTTCACAACCACCTTATGTGGAGGTTCAACTGTTGTTCCCAATATATAAATAAAGAAACTGAGGCACTGTTAGATCACTTTCTTAGCACACACTGGCAATGAGGAAAATGTCCAGGATTCAAATCCATGCAGCCTGATCTCAGAGCCTAACCCTTAACCATTTTGTCTCCTGTCTCAACAGATGACAACCACCACCTTGTCCAGCTCTGGGAGCCTGCTAGAAATATCCCAGTTGAGCATTCTCTGTTCCACTAGGTATTGTGAGGGAACACCACAAAGAAGGACTATGGACGGGGAAAGAAGGAAGCCCAATGTTTCTGCCTTCAAGAAGTTAGCAGCTCAGAAAGAGAGACAGATAAGACATTTTAAAAACTAAAGTGAAGCTGGGCTCAGTGGCTCAGCCTGTAATCCCACGCCTTTGGGAGGCTGAGGTGAGTGGATTGCCTAAGCCCGCGGGTTCGAGACCCGCCTGGGCAGGCGAGACCTCATCTCTACAACAAATCAAAAAATCAGCCAGGCATGGTAGCACATGCCTGTAGTTTCAGCTACTCGGAAGGCTGAGGCGGAAGGATTGCCGGAGCCCAGCAGGTCGAGGCTGCGGTGGCCGGGAGTGGCCACTGCACTCCATCCAGTCTGGGCGACAGAGTGAGACTCCAACTCAAAATAAATAAATAAATAAATAAAATAAAAACTAAAGTGAGAGCCACAGTGGAAGTTCACAGAGGACAGGGCATTTGAGCCGGGCCTTGTAGGTCCTAGGCTTTTAGCCTGAGAGGCTGGAGAAGGATGGGACTGTCTTCAGTGGAAGTAGGCAATCAAAAAGGTAAACTGTATTGGGGTGGTTGGAGGGAGATGCATTCTTCCATTTCATTTATTCATTGAACAGTTATTCCCCAGCCATGAGTTCAGATTTGGAGAGTATCTGTGGAACATCGATGCTTATGTATTCCACAGTGAGCATCTACTCTGGGCCAAGCTCTGTAGGTAAAGCTGAGCGTACATCCAGGCAGTGATGTCCAGCAGCTAGCAGGAAAGAGGGTTGAATTTCAGTTGTAAGCATCATCCCCTTGGAGATAATTTGGAAAGCTGTAAGAGCAAAGACTTGAATAAGGAAAGTCTAGTTCCACAAGCCTTGTCCATGATACCTCAGCTTCAACCATGTGCCTGGAACATAGTGTTTCTTTGGCCTGTGTGACTGAGAGAAAAAGATAAAAGAAAAAGCCTGAGTTGAGGACCCCCATCTGGGACCAGGCTGGGGTCACACACCAACCCTACCAGGCAACCATGTGTATGACCCTGAATGAGTGAGCTCAACTCTTGGCGACTCGGCTTCCTCAGCTCCAGACTGAGGGTAGGAGTGCTTATCTCTGTGTTAAAGATGAGAAAGAACATTTGTGAAAGTGTATTCACTCAACCACAAATAGTATTGAACACCTTCACGTGCCATGTTCTAGGTGAAGGCCTCAAACGGGAGCAGTATTAAAGCGATCATCTGGGAGGGACACGTCCATCTCTGAGGCTGCCCCAGGTGGGGGCTGATGCACCTAAAACAGCCAATCTCTCTCCCTGCCCACTACCCATTGACACCAATTTGCCCCTTCCCCAACCCATACGAAGAGCAATATTTTTGCCATTAGTGAAGAAAGAGAACAACACATGTATTGCTGTCCTCTGGAGAGCTGGTTTCCAGAGCGGCAGAAAACGAGCCCACGTGAACTGTGCTGTTCTTGGCAGCCGCTGCTCTGTTCCTCACAGCCAGAGGCTTAGAGCTTTATTTGTGGTTTGAGTTACAAGCAGAGGTGAAAACCCCAGAAAGCAGGGGGGATGGGAGAAAACATTTTAAAACTTGAGAAAATTGCCCTGTGTTCTCAAGTGCAGGCAATTTGTCCAAACACCTGAGCTCTGTAGAATCCTAGTGGTCTGACTGTGGTTTTATACTTGGGGGCTCTGGGCCCAGTGTCGAAGGTGAGGGACATTTTTTCATACACTAAGAAAATCACAAAATCACTTTTTACAAGATATTAATGAGTACCTTTGCTGCTTCAATGGTGACATTGTTGGGGGTTTCCAAAAAAATCCAGGTTCAGGTTTGGGGGCAGTTTTGTCTTGAAGGTTGCTACATAGAGCATTTCATAGTCATTAAACAGGGCACTAGGTGTTACCCCCAGGGTCCCAAGCAGAGGACACCAAGCATTTTAAAGATAGAAGAACTCTTTAAAGCTCTTCAAGTCCAGCCCTCTACTTACACTGATAATAAAAACAAGACCCCGAGAATGTAAGAAACATACCCCAGGTAACACAGCATGTTTGTGGTAGAAGCAAGTCTAGACCCCAGGACCAGGAGATCTCTGTAGCAGCCTTTGAGACAACCCAGAGGTGACATTCCTCCTCAGAAACCATGACTGACCTCCCCCTCATGTTGACATTTCTGCAGCAGTGACTTTGAAAGCTGCCTTTTATGGCTCTGGCTTTGGAAGGGCAAACACTGTTATCAGTAAAACAACACAGGTGCCTTCTAGAATTGGGTCCAGGTGGTGCCAAGCAGGAAGGGAGACCCCCTCCCACCTCCATACTGGCAGACATGACCCAATCACCTGTCTGGGTTCAGAGGGTGCAAGGACCCCCTCCTTGGGGAATGAGACAAGAGGCTACTATGGTGATGAAGGGCTTGGCACTGGGGCCAAATGTGATGGGTTCAAGGCCCAGTGACCCTGCTCCCTGACTGTGCAGTCTCAACAAGCTCCCTGGCCGAGCCGCGGTTTCCTCGGTTATAAAACAAGGATAAATGATAGCTCAGTCACATGAGCCACATTTCAAGTGCTCAGTGGCCACATGGGGTTAGCGGCCACTGTATTAAACAGGGCAAATGTAGAATTATCACAGAAAATCCTAGCGGGGAATGCTGGTAGGGTCTTCCTCACCAAAACTTCCTGAAAACAGAGGACTGGGCCAGGCAAGGTCTCCAGCTCTAAGGACCTGAAGTCACGACAGAGATATCCGGAGCTCCTGGCTACCATCTCTCCCTCTCATGCTGCAAGGATTTGGCTTCCAGGGTTAGAGTCTGGCTGAGTGCCCTTCTCATGAATCCCAGGGTGAGAGTGGGTGTCGGTGGAGGGGAGGGCATGAGTCTGGGCAATGCCTCATGTAGGCATCGGCATTCAGAGTCAAAAAGCTCTGGATTCAAGACCTGGTTCGCCCACTCAGGTGCTCGTGGCGCTCGATAAGTCATTGAATGTCTCTGAGTGAGCCTCAGTTTTCACATCTGTGCTTTCCTCTGCCAGCAAGTCACCTATTGGTAAGGGATAATGAGGGCATGGAGGCAGGGACACCTGGTAATCTGTAAAGTACTTCGTTAAACATGGGAAACATCTACAAGCAGGGGGATGACTTTCTCCTTGCTCTGACCCTTTCTTCACTAAAAAAGCATTAGATCGATGCAGATAGCTGCCTTTACATCCACGTTAAAAGATGTTATATGACTTGGAAATATTTCCAGAAGTCTGGAGATTAGAAGAGTCTGGTATCCCCAAGATACCCTGGAAGAGCTCCCTAAAGGAGAACCAGAAAAGGGAAACATTCTCTGAACATGTATTATATTCTAGATATGTGACAGTCTCTTTCTTCTATGGAGAGTGATGATGATGATAGCTAACTATAAAGTCGAGTACCTACCGTGTGATAGGTACAGTTCTGAGTGCTTTACCTATATGATCCCCATTTTACAGATGAAGAAGCTGAGGCACGGTTAAGTAAAAGAAGCCACCAAGGTCATTGCAACCCAGCATTCAGAGTCTCGGGTTCATGTGCATAACCATCTGTCTGCACAGCTTCCTCTGTCTGGTTAGATTCTCCTGTAATACCACCTGCTTCTTTCAGACAAGGAAACTGAAGATTAGACTACTAGCACTGGGTCACACAGAGGGGAGAGAGGAGGTTCATTGAGCGTTTTGCATCTTTTCTTTGGCAAAAACCATTTTCTTCTTTGGCTGTCTTTTTGACCGTTACAAAGGTACTACTCAGTTTGAGTTTGAAGCTAGCTTCCTATTATTTCCTTGCTGGAGTCCTATTTCCCCTCAGGATCAAACAGAAGAAGTCTACTGCCTTGTTTACAGGGAACCCTCTGAGATACCCAAAGCCCATTCTCCCAACTTTCTTGCTTCTTGTCATCCTCAAGAAAAGAAATACAAGTACTTCTGGCTTTGTAAAGATGACAGCATCCTTCCCTTTGGTGTTCTGGTTCTGCTCTTTTGGATAAGTTCTGGTTTGCCTGTGACCATGTGAAAATGTGGAACCAGACCTTAGCCCACATTCCAGCTGCAGCCCTGCCACAGAAGAAGTGCAATGTCACCTTAGTTATTTGACACACTCTGCACCCCGTGTTACAACCTAAGTTCACCCAGCTCTTCTGGCAGCCACCCCCACTACTGACTCACGGCTGTCTCATGTCCCAATTTCCTATCCATTGTTCTTTGCTCTACTTGGCCTGATGTCTTAAGGTTTCTCTTGGTCGCAGCATTAGATGGGATTCCTGAGGGATTCCCTCAGCAGTTGCCTTGGAGGAGCACCCTGCTTTGGGGCTGATCCATGCCCTCTAAATGTAGACCTTCAAAGCCCCCGAAGATAGCCAGACCCAATGGAAGGCTGGGAAGTGCCCTGTGACCTCTCTGAGAGAGCCAGCAGACAGAGAGCTCTTTCATAAAGAATCAGATTCAGTCCATAAGTGCCTGGAAAACACCCCTTCCCAGGGAGCAAATGCTGCTGTGGCCTTGATCAAGGCCCCCTTTCAGAAGAGTTTGGGAGCTACAGCCCTTTCATGGATGTGTTCCTTCCCAAGCATTGGTTTGCAGTTTAGGCTTTAGAACCAGCTAAGCCTGGCAAAGCCACTTACCAGCATTGTGACTTCAGGCCAAGACTCAGCATCTTTTAAGCCTCCATTTCTCTCTGCAAGACTGGGGCCTTCATGGTGCTTACTTCCTTGTGATGTTGACAGGATGAAAAGAGAAAGCATAAATGAATGGCTCACCCCGGTGCCATGCCACATGGGAAGTGTTTGGCATTGGTGATGATTTCTTCAGGCCTTTGTTCTCCCAGTCAAGCATTTATTCAGCAAATGTTCACTGAGAGGCTGCCGGGTCAGCCGGGCGCTGCGGCGGAAAGAACACAGATGCTAGTAAAAGCGTGAGCTTGGGACCAGGCTCTGGTGGACAAAGCTGATTGGGGGAACCAACTCAACACTTTACAGTGACTTCTCTCTGGCCCTGCGTTTGGACCGCTGTGCATCGCACCCCCTTTCCCTCCCCCACCCCCAACACACACACCATTTCCTGGGCCATTTCTGAGTTTAGAGCTCCTCGGATTACTTGCAGTGTGACCTTGGGCAAATCCCATAACTCATCTCAGCCTTTGGCACATTTCCTACAAAATGGAGATAATAACACCCACCATGCCAAGTTCATGTTGTAGATTAACCAATGACAAATGTGAAGTGCCCAGCCAGGCCTGGCATCTGGTTGATGCTCCATGACTTTAAGCTCCATTGCCCCCACTATGCCCTCCCTCTGCCCACCAGCCCTCTATCCCCCTGTGTCTAGCCTGGGTGAGATGCTGGTGGGCAAAAGATTAAAAGAACTTGGAACTGCCTGAGTTAAAGTTTACTGGCAGAACAAAAAAACGTTTGAAGCTGAGCATGGTGGCTCACGCCTATAATCCCACCATTTTGGAAAGCCGAGGTAGGAAGATCACTTGAGCTCAGGAGTTTGAGACCAACCTGGGCAACATAGCGAGCCCTCGTCTCTGCAAAAAAAGAAAAAAAAAATTAGCTGGGCATCATGGCATATGCCTGTAGTCCCAGCTACTTGGGAGGCTGAGGCAGGAGGATCCCTTGATGCCAGAAGGACAAGGCCGTGGTGAGCCATGACTGTGCCACTGCACTCCGGCTTGGTGACAACTAAAAAAAAAAAAAAAATTAGTCTCTAGCCCAAATAGAGAGGGCTAAGTCCTATGATGGAATTATGTCTAAAGGGTTGTGGGACACCAGGGAAGGTAAATCACTTTCAGGTTGTTCCTCAGTTTCCTTATCTGTCAAATGAGTGTATTGGTTACATGAAAGGACTCAGGTGAGTTTGTGAGTGTAAAGCCATATGTTGGGAAATTTAGCTCTATGCCAGTGTTCCTATTTACTTACTTGGTTCCCCATTAGAACTTGGTCCCCTTGAGAGAGGGTCTGTGACTTATTCATTCCTCTATCCCCAGCACATTGGCATGGAACAGAGGCCCCATCAACATCAGTTGAATAAACCAATGGAAGAATTCATTAATTTCTTCCCCAAGAGCCCAGAGAGATACACCCATCTTATAAGTGGAGGGGGGAAAAAAAACTGTATACAGAGTTCAGTAGGTAGCTGGTCAATCAGTGATGGAGCCAGACATCTTCAGACTCACTGTGCTGACCTTTCTACCAGATTCCACAATACAGGCCACACTGGTTCGAATGCCGTGACACTTCTGCTGGTGTGACTCACCCTTCCCCAGGGGTCACCAAACCAATCCATCAGTCTTTCACACTGAGTCATGGGCTAAGGTGAACTTCAGACTTGACGAAAGAGCAGAGCCGTTCTGCTGGCCAGGTATGCCCAGGGATCTGTCAGGTCAGCCAGGCACATGGCCTGGGAAATCCCTCACGGGGTGAAGATGGGGCAGGGACAGGGACGTCACTACGGATCCACACCCCTCTTTCACAAGAGTGTCCAAAGGGCGACACCTGTCCCGTTGCTGTGCCTGGTGGACTGTGACTCAGAGGCATCCTTCTTCATTCCTGGTGTCACGCTCTAATTATTGGCCCTGATAGTCTCCTGTCTTAACTGGCCTCCTGGACTCCAGTCTATCAGCCTTCTTGCTAAGTTGTGTAACTTGCCATGGTCGCACGTTATGGGTATGGCGTGCTCCCTCATGTCATACTCATAATCCTGAATAGCTCCCTCATACCTAGAAAATAATGGCAAAATAATAGCCCAGTATATGTGCTGCTATTCTGCTCCATGGAGTTGCCATTTATGTCCCTGTCTCCTTGAGCTTGCTAACATACCTACTTTCATCTGGAACGTCGTTCCCATGTCTTACCCATCCTTCAAGTCTGAGATTAAAAGTCACTTCATTCAGGAAGCCCTCCCAGATCTCCTCAGCCCAAAGTGATAATATGAATTTTGTTTAGTAATAATTTATTTTGTGCAAATCGTCAGGATCCACACTTTACATGCTTGGTTTACACTTCCAGCAACCTTTCAGGTAAATGAATATTATTGTCCTCATTTTATAAATTTGGAAACCAAGCCTCAGAAAGGAGAGCTAATTTGTCCACACCTACACACACTCCAGTCTGCCCAACTCCAAGTTGCTCCCTGACTTTGGTTCTTACTCAACATGTTCTCTGGCACTCTTTGGGGGACTCATATGGTCAGGTGTGGTATTTTCCTACTAGACTCATCTATTCAATTCTACTGTGATCTTCCTGAATAGGGAATGAGCTCTCTTTGTGGTGTCTGACATAGATGGGACTGCAAGGCAGAAAGCAGGAGTGACAGAGCAAGAGTTATTGAGCATTCCTGTGTGCTACACACTCACGGTTGCATACACACACACACGCATTCACTTAAATATTGTTAGTCTCATTTTACAAAAGAAACAGAGGCATAGAGAGACTAAATACCTTAGCAAAATCCATGGGGAAAAGGGACAGACCTACATGGAATCCTCTAAAAAATATACCATTAAATGACAAAATGAAAGAGGAGTAGCAGTTTGCATCATAAGTGCTCATTAGGGAAAATGCTGAGACTGTTTTAAGGGCACACAAGAAACAGCCTTGGAAAAGGTGACAAAGGAGGAGTTTGGAGGACTGATCCCTAGAGGTTTCAAGAAGACTTATTTTTTTATCATCTAGTATTTTGTGTTTAAATGATTTTTAACGCTATTTTTCATGTATTTAGTTTTCAAAAGTGAAATTTGTGTATATAAAATATAGATCCATGAAAATTTTTGAAAATCACACATCCCGAGAAGAACTAAGACTTGGGCTTTTCTGACTTCAGGGATCATTCTTCTATAACCATCTCATTTCTGAAATGCAGGCATACCTCAGAGATACTGCAGCTTCAATTCCAGACCACAACCAGAAAGTGAGGATCACAATAAAGTGAGTCACACAAAGTTTTTGGCTTCCCAGTGCATGTAAAATTATGTTTACACTATAGTATAGTCTGTTAAGCATGTAATAGAAGTATGTTCAAAAAAATGTACATATCTTCATTAAAAATGATTGCTAAAAATGCTAGCAATCCTCTGAGCCTGCACCAAGTTATAATCTTTTTACCTTGATGGCGATGGCTGCTGACTGAT
This sequence comes from Carlito syrichta, assembly GCF_000164805.1. Classification (NCBI taxonomy): domain Eukaryota; kingdom Metazoa; phylum Chordata; class Mammalia; order Primates; family Tarsiidae; genus Carlito; species Carlito syrichta. The sequence continues at coordinate 662,345 of NW_007258892.1, read as the reverse complement.
CAGGGTGGTGGTGGATGAAGGTTGGGGTGGCTGTGACAATTTCTTAAAATAAGACAACAGTGAAGTTTATGCATTGATTGACTCTTCCTTTCATGAAAGATTTCTCTGTAGCATGTGAAGCTGTTTGATAGCATTTCATCCAAAGTAGCTCTTCTTTCAGAACTGGAATCAATCCTGAGGAGTAAATGCCATCTCAAGAAACCACTTTCTTTGCTCATACATAAGAAGCAACTCCTTATCCATTCAGTTGTTATTACAAGATTGCAGCAATTCAGTCTTATTTTCAGGATTCCCTTCTAATTCTAGTTCTCTTGCTATTTCTACCACACCAGTAGTTCCTCCCTCCACTGAGTCTTGAACCCTTCAAAGTCATTCATGAGGGTTGGAAGCAACTTCTTTCAAACTCCTGTTAATGTTGACATTTTGACCTTCTTCCAATGAATCATGAATGTTTTTAATAGCATCTAGAATCCATTTCAGAAGGTTTTTAATTAACTTTGCCCAGATCCACCAGAGAAATCGCTATCTATGGTGGCAATCGCCTTATGAAATGTAACTCTTAAATAATGAGACTTGAAAGTTGGAATTACTCCTTGATCCATGGGCTGCAGAATGAATACTGTGTTAGCAGGCCTGAAAACAACTTTCGTCTCCTTGTACATCTTCACCAGAACTTTTTGGTGACAAGGTACATTGTCAATGAGTAGCGATATTTTGAAAGGAAATCTTTTTTTCTGAGAAGTCAGTCTCAGTAGCGGGTTTACAATATTCAGTAAACCATGCTGTAAACAGATGTGCTGTCATCTAGGCTTTGTTTTTCTGTTTATAGAGCACAGGCAGAGCAGATTTAGCATAATTCTTAGGGGCCCTAGGATTTGGGACAAGATAAATGAGCATTAACTTCAACTAAAGTCACCAGCAACATTAGCCCCTAACAAGAGAGTCCTGTGAAAAAATTGAAGCCAGGCTTCGACTTCTCTCTAACTATGAAAGTGCTAAATGGCATCTTCTTCCAAAAGAAGACTATTTCATCTTCATTGAAAATCTGTTGTTTAGTGTAACCATCTTCATCAGTGATCTTCACTAGATTGTCTGGACAACTTGCTGCAACTTTTCCCTCAGCACCTGCTGCTACACTTTGCACTTTTATGTTATGGAGATGGCGTCTTTTTTTAATCTTCCTGAATCAATCTCTGCTATCTTCCAACTTTTCTTCTGTTGCTTCCTCACCTTCTTAGAATTGAAGAGAGATAGGACCTTCCTCTGAATTAGGCTTTGGCTTAAGGGAATGTTGTGGTTCGTTTGATCTTCTATCCAGACCAATAAAACTTTCTCCATATCAGCAGTTAGGCTGTTTCACTTTCTCATCATGTGTGTATTCACTGGAGTAGCACTTTTAATTTTCCTCAAAATCCGTTTCTTTGCATTATCAGCCTGACTAACTGTCTGCCAGAAGAGGCTTAGTTTTCAGCCTGTCTTGGCTTTTGACATGCCTGCCTCGCTAAGCTTAATCATTTCTAGCTTTTGATTTAAGTTGAGAGACTGTGACTCTTCCTTTAATGTGAACATCTGGAGGCCACTGTAGGGTTATTGATTGGCCTAATTTCAATATTGTGTCTCACGGAATAAGAAGTTCTGAGGATAGAGAGAGGGGGGAACAGCCGGTTGGTGGAGTATTCAGAACACACTCGTTTATCGATTAAGTTCAGCATCTTATTTGGACTCAGTTTGTAGCATGCCAAAATAATGACAATAGTAACACCAAAGGTCACTAATCACAGATCACCATAAAATATATAATAATCATTAAAAATTTTGAAATACCGTGAGAATCATCAAAATGTAACCCAAGGCATGAAGTGAGCATGTGCTATTGGAAAAATAGTGCCAGTGGACTTGCTTGACACAGGGTTGACAGAAGACTTCAGTTTCTGAAGAACACAGTATCTGCGAGGTGCAATAAAGTGGAGTACAATAAAATGAGATGTGCCTGTATTTGGAGAAAATTTTTATACATAGTCCTATGAGAACTATGGTCACTGTCTATGGCAGAAAACTCACAATGATCATGAAGTTTAATTATCTATATAACAGAAGCCCAGAGGGAGGTGATCCTGGACAGAAATAGCACTCTATGATGGCAGAAGCCCAGACTCCTTCTGTCTTATTGCTCAGTGGTTTCCAAGTACTGGTCCACAATGGCTGCTCCATTCAGCAAGAACATCCTGGTCCCAGATGGCCACTCCATTCAACAAGAAGCATGAAGAGCAGGACAAATGGCATAGCCCCTGCATTTATGAACACTTCCCGAAAGCTGCATGCACCACTCCTGCTTACATCTTGTGGATCAGCACTTGGTTACATGGCAACACCTAGCTGTCATGGAGGCTAGACATTGCAGACTTCATTTTCAGCAGCCACAGGCTCAGCTGAAAATCAAGGATTCTGTGGTCAAGAAAAAGAGAGGAGAGCAGCTATTTGAGGACAACTAGCCTTCATCTGCACTAGATATGAAAGTTTTACTTTCAGAATTTGTCTACTCTAAAACCGGTTCATGATTGGATATGTCTCATGCTTCTAATATAGTCGTGGGCACTCTATAGAGAATATTAATACACACTGAAAGAAGACAACTAACTGCTCATTAAGGACCCAATTTCTAAATCAAATTATCAATAGACTTTTTTGGAGGGAAGGTCTTATCATATGATCTTGGGCAAATGATTTACCCTTCATAAGTCATGTAACCTTGGGCAAGTCACTTTGCCACTGTAAGCCCATTCTCTATCAATTAAATGGCAATAAGAATAATATCTACCTTACAGAGCTGCTAGGTGGCTAACATGGTGCTCTGGAAAACATCAACAACTCATTTTGTAATATATGCTATTTAACCCAATATATCCAAAATCCTATCATTTCAACATGTAACCAATTTAAATTACTAATGAGATAAATACATCCTGTTTTTCATATTAAGACTTTGAAATTCAGTGTGTGTTTTATACTTACAGCATGAGCCAGCCACATTTCGTGTTTTTACTACCCGCAGGTGACCACCAAGCTGGACAGGGAAGGTGAAGTCTAATTTAAGTGCCTTGCTGGGTGCTCCCCTAGCACCCTACACTTACAAGTGAAGAAATAATCCTTTCTGTGGAAAGTATCTGTTTACAATACTATAGCAATTCCCTTGAAGAGATGAAATAAGCAGAATCCCCAGGGCCTAATATAGTACCTAGCATAGAGCACACACTCAGTCAATACTCGTTAAACAAATATTATTCATTTCTCTATCCCCAGTGCTCAGCTCAGTGCTTGACCCTCAGTAGACATTTAATAAAGACTTACTAAATTAATGAAGTAACAACCCAACATTTTAATGGTAAGTGAATTTCCACTCTGACAGCAGGTGAAAATCGGGCCGTTTATTGCAGAGGAGACAATGGTACCTTTCTAACCCTCAAAGTAACACCTGCTGTTAAGTCAAATTTCCTTCACCGCCTCCTTTCTCCCAAACAGAACTGGAGCCAGATGGGAAGCCACAGGCCTTCCCATTCCAGTAAAATCACACAATGTCTGGCCTGCAATGATAAGTAAGTATATCAAGTTCCACAAACAAATAAAATTAACTCCCAGCTAAGGCCTAGTTTCTCCATGTCACTGTATTCTATTTCTCTCAAGATTGTGCAAAGTGAGAGATTCCAAAAAGTCGCCATTGTCCCACTGAAATGTAGAGAACTTTACAATAGTACCAATTAGTAATCATAACGTCAGATATTTCGACTTCGGCATTTTGATGATATATTTTATTTAACCCAATATCTCCAAGAGCCTATCATTTCAGCATGTAATCAATTTTAATGAGATCAATACATTCTATGTTTTATACTAAGATCTTGAAATTTGATGTGCATTTTACACTCACAACACGGACCTGACACATTTCATGGGTTCACTAGCCACAAGTGGCCACTGAACTGGACAGGGTATGTCGAGACTAATTTAAGTGCTCACCAGTTCAATGACCAGAAACATCTTATGTCTTTTCCACGAACATCCATTTCCTCATCTGTAAGATGGGCGTGATGGCACAGACTCATTAGGCCATGGTGCCACAGGGCCCCTGTGAGAACAGAGTTCCCACACATGCTGGGGCCCAAAGAGTGCCAACTTGCATCATTCCTGCAGCAACCTGGCACGGCCTCTCCTGAACGATATTTGCATAGTGAGCCTTAGCATTATTTTTGTCTTGACAATCAGCCATAGGCCGGATGATTTTCTTAGAGTTGTGTTGAGCTGCCCCACTCCCCCTACACCCCCGCCTGCTTTGTGGACAACTAAAACACAAACACTCTTTAGAAAGAGCTGGGCCGAGTCATTTCTTTGGAGCCTGGTGGCAGGCCAGGAGGCTACTCACAAAGGCTGCATTCAACTACAACAACAGCAGCCTGGTGGGCAGGGGCCTTGTCCCAAACATTCTTGACTAGGCTTCTGGGTGGGGGGGAGAGAGTGTTACCAGCCTCCAAATATTTGTTGCTCTGTCTCCATAGCAACCACAGTGGCCATAGGGAAACCCCAAAACTGTACATTCAAACTTGGGAGGTGCTGTGAAGTCAAGCCTGATTAGGAGAAGGCTTTCTCCAAGACCCTTCCCTCTCCTCCGACTGAAGATTTTTTCAGGACACTTTGAAAGGGCATTAAAGAGATGCCATTGTGCTGGCTGGCTGCACACAGCCCACTGCCTGCTCTGAGGAAAGATGTATGTGCAGAGACGGTTGTCCATTGCCCATTGCCCATGATAGGCTTTAAGAGACTTGAACCCAAGTGAGCAGCCTGCTTGCTGGCTGCAGAGCTTTTGCAAGCGTGGTGCACTGGCTCTAGCTCTGGCACAGGACAACACCACCACCCATGCCACCTTTGGGAAGTCACTTAATATCCTTGAACCTTTTCCTTAGCAAAAAACGTCATCAAGCCCAATTCAGAAAATGTGTAATGATGCAGACTCTGAGTTACATGCTTGGATTGCAAAGCTGAAAACACAGGGCTATTGCCCTCAGGGAGCACAGACAGCCTTCCAGGCAGAGCTGTATTAAATATTAGGTTGGCTCATGCCACATGCCTGGCACCCAGTGGAATCAGTTGTGTTATAGAAGTTTATTTCTCTCCTTCTTCAAGCTGGGCTCCTCCAAAGAAAACCCCAAGAGATGAACAAGAACCCATGGTCTTTTATAACATTCTTTTTATACCCAAATTTACCCATTTGGAAATGATCTTCCACTAATTTTATACATTATATCTTCAATACAAATGCTTTCATGATCCATACCTCACTGGATTTTCTTACCTATCAACTGAATTAGGAAGGATGAGAATGGCAGTTGCCACTTCAGATTAAAGACACTGAGGCACGAAGGTGAGGTGATTTGCCCAGGTCACAGGGGACATTAGAGTCAGAGCTGGGATTCAAACACATGTTTTCCAACTTATTCTTTAAGTATTTCTTGAGCAGTTGCCAGGTGCCAGCATTGTTCTGGACACTGGGATCAAAGGCAATGAACAAAACAAGATTTGCATTAAGGAGCTTAAGCTCTAGAGGAAGGAAGCAGGCTATCAACAAACACATAAATATGCATCTCATCAGAAAGAATAAACTATGTGCAGAAAAAACCAGTAGAGTGGAGATGATAGCGATGAGAGACACTACTTTATATAGTGTTGTTTGGAAAGTCCTGTCTGAGGACATGCAAGAGAAATGAGGAGCTGGCCCTGTGGACACCATGGTGGAACAGTGTCCAGGTAGGAGGAAGAGCAAGGCTTAAGGTCCTGAGATGGGAACGTGTTGGCATGTTGTGCAACAGCCAGATGGCCAGCATGGTCAGAGCAGGGAGAAGGCTGGCAGGAGAGGAAGCCACGTCAAGAAAAGTGAGTGATCCTGCATATGAGGACCTTGTAGGGAGTGGAATGGATGCTGGATTTGACCTTGAGTGAGATGGGAGCCACTGGAGGGCTTTGGGCAAAGGTATGACCATGATGTGACTTGGCATGTTAAAAGATCTCTCTGGCTTCCACATGGACATCAGTCTGAAAGGCAGCAAGGATGGGAACAAGGAAACCAGTCAGGAGGTAACTGCAACAATCCAGGCAAGAAAGAACTTGTCTCCAAGAGAGGGATACCCTGAGGCAATGAGAAGTGTCAGATTCTGGATCTATTTTTCAGAAGAGGCTTTAGGATTTGCTGATGGGTTGAAGGTGGGGAAGTAAGAAGGGTCCCTGATGACCCTGAGGCTTGAGTAGCTGGAATACAGAAATTTCCACATCCAGAGGTGGGAAAGTCTAGGGAAGGAGCACGATGGGAGGTGATAATCAAGAGGTTTGTTTTCAATATGTTGCATCTGAGATGCATGTTGGAGAGCCCATGGAAAGGGCAGGGAAGGTGGAGAGATTCACTTGTCATTCTTCAGAGCGTATCTTATCTAAAGCCTGAGTTGAAATCTCCAAGGAAATGAAGACCATCCTGGAAGCATTTCAATGGCTAAAGTTAATAAAAGGAAGACCCTGCAAGAAAGCTATGAAGGAGGGACCTGGCAAGGTAGGAAGAAAAACCAAAGACGCCTGCTCTAAATGCTGAGTGAAAAAAGTGTTCTAAGAAAAGGGTAACCCAGAGGGTCAAATCAGTGATTAGGTTAGGGTGAGAACTGAGAACTGACCTTCAGATTTGGCAAAAAATTTATCCTTAGTGATCCTGACAATATCTCTTTCAGTCAAGTGGTGAGGGCGAAAGCCCAACTGAGTAGGCTCAAGAGAGAATAGGAGAGAAAACAGAGGTTGCAAGTGGGTTCAACTCTTTGGGGAGTTTTTCTGGAAAGAGTAACAGAGACATGAGGGAGAGATGGACATCACCAGAGGATTTCTTTCTAAAAGATAGTTGACTCCATAGCATTTTTGTATGCTGATGGGAGTGTTCTACCTGAGAGGCAGGAGAGATGGGGCCTAGCATGGGGGCAATGCCCTGGAGTAGATGAGAGAGATGGGATAGATTTCAGTCCCTGGCGTGTCTTCCTGTATAATGACATGGCCCCCTAATTCATAAAAGCATACATCTGGGGATAATTTTAAACTGCTTTCAAATGCAAACATTTCTTTCAATTGCATAGCATAAGTTTACCAGAAGGTGGCAAAAATATTGCCCAATGGGTCTTTGGAAACCTACTTTAGTGAACACAATGAGCTAGCCACTCCTCCTGCTGGGTTCCCCTAGCATTAATGCACTCTAATTGCAGATTATTTATGTGGAAGTCTCCCCTGGTAGGTCTGAACTCCCCACAGGGAGGGACTGTGTTCTATTCTTTTCTGCAGCTCCATGCCTAGGAAATGTCTGGCACATGTGTCGTCACAAAACATTTGGGAAAGGAAGGAGAAGGAGAAGTAGAAAGAAAGGTTGGACGTGTAGCCAGGCTCGGTGGCTCAGCCTGTAATCCTGCACTTTGGAAGGCTGAGGTGAGTGGATTGCCTGAGCCCGCAGGTTCAAGACCCGCCTGGGCAACTCGGCGAGACCTCAACTCTACAATAAATAAATAAAAATAAAAACTAGCCAGGCTTGGTAGTGTGCGCCTGTAGTTCCAGCTACTTGGAAGGCTGAGGTGGAAGGATCGCCAGAGCCCAGCAGGTCGAGGCTGCAGTGGCCGGGAGTGTGCCACTGCACTCCAGTCTGGGCAACAGAGTGAGACTTCAACTCAAAAAAAAAAAAGATGGGCATGGATCTTCCTGCCCTACTGAACCTCTCCCCTTTCCAATGAGGCATGAATGTGATAGTATTTTGTAAATATACTTTTCTGCCAGCACAATGAGTATACAATTTCTTTATTTTTAATTTGTGAAAGACAAGGGGAAAGAAATGAGGATGTATTGAGTCCTCACAGTGTATTAGGTACCCTCTGTTAGACAGTCACAAGAATAATCTCTTCCACAGATAATCAACATAACTAGGAAAAAGCTTCATTTTGCACATTAAGAGTCATCAGTACTACTATTAAGGTTAAAATGTCATATAAGGAAATGAGATGCCTCATAGAGTAATGTGCTTCCCATCAGTGGAGTTATATAAGCAGAATCTGGATAAGGTTCATGGAGAATCCCAGCATAATATGGTCATTGGGCTTTATCACCTTATGGTTCAATTCAAACCTAGGATTCAATGAGTCTAAGTTATATCACTCCAGAGGTGTATAATAGATACCTTGAGATTTCTTATTATCTAACTATAAGCATATACAGTGTGTTGTATCAAGAGGCACGATAGCATGAAACAGATGCTGAAGTCAAACTGCCAGGGACAAAGTTCAGCTCTGTTACTTATGAACCATACCATGTGCCTCAGTTTCCTCATCTGTAAAATAAGAATAATTGCAGGATATACCCTAATCTAAAATCCAAGTAAAGTGCTTAGAACAGCATCTGGCACATAGTAAGTGCTCAGTAAATGTTAGCTATTATTTATTCACTTCCACCAACTCTTATAGACTGTGCCATGTTGGGACCCATGGTGTCTGTTTTGGCCCAGTCTCATACATTAAACCAAAGCCAACTTCAACTAGAAAGATTGGGCACAGCAGACAGAAGGCCTTGGGGACTGAGTTACTCAATGGGGGTACCAGCAGCCCTGGCCAAACTAGCCCCCTTCCTGCTCCACGAGTATACCCATCTGCCCCAACTACGCAACGTGCAGAAATGTTTATGGCGACCTCATTTGTTTTCCTTTCTGTGACTGCTGCCTTCCAAAGGCCAGGAACCGCTGAAATTAAACCAAGGCAGGGGCCAGGGGAGCAGACAGGGCCTGGGCCAGGGCCAGGAGTAATGAAGTGGAAAATGTTCACACCACAGGCAGCATTACAATGCACCTGTACAAACAGAAGGAGACCTGCCCACTGCCTTCCTCCCGCTGGCCCAACTGCCTTGTTGACTTTTCTTTATGGCTTCACTCTCTGCCTTGCCTAGTCAATGCTTAGGCCTTCAATGAAGATAAGAATCAAAGACGTCCAGAGTGAGGAGATGCAAGAGGGGACAGAATTGGAGGGAAGTGAAAAAAGAGATACCTTAGCCCAAATGTTTCTTGAGAGTTCTGGTGAGTTCTCTGAAGGCCTGGTGGTCTAAAACAGAAGAATGGAGCACAATTAATGAGTGTAAACCGTAGGCCTGGATTTTGGCAGGGCACTTTCATATACCTTTGATCATTTCACCTATCTAAGATGGTTTTGCTTTGAAGGAAACAGACACCTAAGGAAACAAAGCTGGCAGGTGACCAAATCAAGATTTGAATCCAGGTATCATAATTCTTCTTTCAGAGGTTACTTGGAACCAGAGTGTTGAGTGATTTTCTCAGTCATACAGTATTGAGTGAAAATTCAGAGGTCTTGGGCCTTGGTGAGGCGATCACCATGGCACTAGGCAACAAGAAGGAGACTTAGGGACACCCAGGCTAGGCCGTCTTTTACACAGGGTGGTGAAGATAAGGGACCTGGCTTCCCCAAGATAGAGACATGGGGGTGACACTGCTATCATGGTGGAAGACAGAGGGAGGACAAACAAAGGTTGTATAGCTGCTGAAGCAGTGCATTTCCCGATAAGTCTCTCAATCTCCTTGAAGCTCGGTTTCTGCATCTCTGGAATGGGAATTTTGTGAATATTAAGCGAGATGATGTCTCTAAAGCTCACAGATCTGTTGCATTTCACCTCTCTCAGGAACAGCCTGCAGTTACTTCACTCTCAACTCCAACAGTAGGTGAGCACAATGCCTGACCAAGAGTATGTGCCTCATAAGTGTCTGTTGTCTGAACAAGTGGTTGGATAGATGAATAATGTCATCTGTAAACTTGTCAGCACATTATAGCTTTATCTTTCTCAGAATTATTATAACCCAGTTGCTCCCAAGGCAGATTTCCCCAAATATTATTCTGCAAAATGCTAGCAATCTATGAGACAGCTGTTATCCTGAGTAATTAAAAAATGAAAAATAATTTTAGGATAATCTTTCTAAAATATAATTTAACACATGGGTTTGCACAACATGGGTTTGAACTGCATAGGTCCACTTCTATGTATATTATTTTCTGCCTCTGCCATCCTGAGATAGCAAGACCACTCCCTTCTCTTTCTACTCCTCAGCCTGTTCAACATGCAGATGATGAAAGTCTTTATGACAATTCATTTCCACTTAATTAATAGTAAATATATCTTCCTTACAATTTTCTCTTTTTTTCCCTTCTTCTTTATTTTAAAGATATGGGGTAGAATTCAAGGTTAGGTATTATAATTTTCTTAATAAGATTCTTTTCTCTAGCTTACTTTGTGTGAGTACAATATATAACACATATAACATACAAAATGTGTGTTAATCGACTATTTATGTTATCAGTAAGTCTTCTGGTCAATAATAGACTACTAGTGGTTACATTTTGGGAGAGTCAAAGACAAGTTTTTTTTTACTGCATGAGGGGATCATTATCCCTAATCCCACACTGTTCAATAGTCAACTGTTCTTAAGAAGTGTGTGTGTGTGTGTGTGTGTGTGTGTGTGTGTGTGTGTGTGTGTGTGTATGCGTGTATGCCTTATTATTATAGTATATGATATTTAATGCTCTGGTTTTTTTAAAAAAATGAAATTGGCACACCTTAAATTAGAATGCCTTGTGGTCTTATGAGAAATTCCCCATTCATGAACCTGGAACATTCCATGATAAAATGATGCATAGATGGCCCTCACCAAATCATTTATCTTGCTTTTTGGATGACTGTTGGTCTATGTGACATATATTTCTTATAAGAGTACTGTGTATTTCTGATATTAATCAATGTTGTATGTTAAACATATGAATCACAATGTGATAATTTCTTGCAACTATTAAATATCAGAAAAACTTTTGATTCCTATTTAATCCAAATGTACTTTATATTTGTATGTTCCTTTTAATATTTCATCAATACACTAATTTTTTTTAGGTTTCTCAGATAAATACATACAAAAAGTCTTATCCTTAAGAAAACATGTCATTGAATTGCTCCTGCTCCAACTTGTTGGTTTCCTTGGGAAAATAGAGATTTGAAAATGAAGGGAAAAGTGGATGGGGAGTTGCAGGTAATAAATTTAGCTTCCACAAAAGTTAAAAGTTTCAAAGAAATGAAACTCTTATAAGTCAACTGTTAAACAGGATGGCAAGAGAGCTGTAAAGCATATATGGATACACAGCAATGAACTAACTTGCAAAGGGTAGAAACTCTTGGGTTAGATTTTAAATCAGAAACCCATGGTTTGTCCATAGAAAAGATAAGTACACAAAATGTTACCAAAAGTTTAAAATAATGAGGCTGCAACATTATTATAAGTCAGATGCATTTAAAGAAAAAAGCAGGAGAAGTTAAATACTAGACCAAGTCGACTTCAAAAGAGGGAAAGGCAACAATAAAAACCTTATTGATAAAATTTGTAATCCCAAATGAAGACATGTCAGTAATGAGGTCATTTAAATTAAAAGACTGCTAACAATTTTTGAAAAATAACAAAAAAATGAGTATTTCAGATTTGACCTAAGATTTATGCAGATAATTTATTCATTTTAAATAAGAAAATGAAATGAATAATATTTTGATCAAAAAGTTGGGATTTTTATAATAAACACTCCACACCAAAGAAAAAGTAATGGGAAGCCGAAAAAAAACCATAAAGATTAAAATTAATTAATTTGAAAGTAGAAATAGAGTATACAGTGACTTCATATATAAATCCAAAGACTATTTCTTTGGGGTGAAAATAAAATATTTTTACAAACCTGTGACAAATCTATCCAAGAAAAGAGAAATAAGCTTAAAATGCAGAAGGAATATAATACCTATAAGAAAATATAAATGTCTCAAGAATGCTATACACAGCTATGTGCTGATACTTTTGAAAATGTTTCATTCATTTGGATAATTGTTGGAACAATATAAATTATAAAATTTCCTCAACAAGAAATGTGCTATATGTATGTATACATACATCTCAAAAACCAAAACACAATTTAAGAAAACTATCTTCAGAACTATCCTCTCTCTCAGCCTCGCAACCTCCAGGCCTTATATGGTGAATTATTTTATACATTAAGGAAAGAGATTTCCATGCTGCCTAAAGAGTTCAACAGCATAAAGAAATATGACAAGCTATCTCATTTCTTTTATAAATCTACCATAAATCCTTATACTAAAATCTGACAGATAACACCAAAAAAGGTATTTACAACTCAACTTCACATATTAATATGTTTGTGAAAATTCTAGATGAAATGATAGTGGATTGAATTTCATAGTCTATTCAAAAGAATAATACACCCTGACTAAGTAGGGATTATCTGAGGAATGCAACGATTCTTAAGATCATCTTGATGACTAAAGAGGAGAGAAATACAAAGTTGATTTGGACAAATAATAATAATGAAGAACGACCCTTGACAAATCTGGAACGGATCAAAAGACTATAACTATTAAAAATAATGTAATGCCAAATACAAGAAAGCCAAGGCAGATGAATGGAATACAACTCACCCAAGAAACAGGCCCTATTTTACACTTAAATGGAATGTATAATAATGAGGACATCACAAATCAGTGTGGGTGGGGAGATAAGACAGGGGATATGGATGAGAAGGGGAGGAGAACAGTTGTCTTTAAAGATGTTAGGCTCCTTGGCTAAAAAAGGAATCCTTCTCTCATTTTAGGCCTCAAAAGCAGAATCCAAACAAATGGCACTAGGGAGAGAGACGTCTGCTCAATAGGTAAGAAAAGCGGAGTGACAGCCTCCAGAGAACAAGAGCAGACCCAGTCCTTAATGTGCAGGATCCAGTACAAGATGAAATCGGGACTCCTTGTTCAGAATAATAATGCATTTCAAGATGGCAGCAGCAAAGTGGCACACCAAATGTGGTTGAATGACTGCACAGGACGCACCCACTTGGGTGTGAGTTTTCCATCAGGAGAGACAGGGACTGAAGGAAAACACTGGTGTGGACATTGTTGAGTGGCTTCAAGTACAAGATTGATAGACTATTTCATTCTAATAGTCAAGCCAACCATTCCACTCACACTCACATTTTCATCAAAACTAAGAGGTAAGACACAGACACATCCTCAGCTGCCATTTTGAGGCTCACCTCCTTCTCCATTGAGTCACCTAGAACTGTGCCAGCTATATAGTGCTTGCTCATTATATATGTTCTGAAAATAGAAAGTATTGCTTTGTAGTATATAACTTTGCTGTTTCACAGCACTTCCACACACCATTACCTCATTTGACCATGATAGAAAAGAACTGTTTTCTCCATTTTACCTGAAGGGAAAGTTAGACCCGGGTGAGCTCTGATGTGCCCACATCACACAGCTGTGGAATTGGCCAGGTGGGGCTCAAACCCAAGTCTTCCAATGATCAGTCATTCCATTTTTTATTTATCCATCCTTCCATTCCTCTGAACTGCTGCCCTGCACAGAGCCCCTGTGAGGCCCTGGGAATTCCACAGCTCCTGGCCTTAGGAGCTCACAGTTTAGTGGGGAAGATTGACACGTACCCAAGTGCCACCACACCATAAGATGAGTAAAACAATACAAGTGAGTACAAAGAACAGGAATAGCACAGAATGCTGAACTGTGTCTAAAGGAGCTAAGGGGGACTTCATAAAGAAAGCAGTCATTTAGTGGGCTTTGAAGGGTGAAATTGAGTGTTTCCCATTACACAGCGGAATTAAACAGACACAAAGAAGGACATAAGCTCCCCTGAGTTCTCAAGGGAATTTTGCTGACTAAAAAGCTCCATGACCAGTTGATTTAGTCCCACCAATGGGAACTCCGTGCCACAGAAAACCACTCATAGAGACCAATTTCCCTGGCAAGTGATAGAGACCTGGGAGCTCAGGTTAGGATGAGCCCAAGAGTTGAGAACAGCCAGGAGTCCAGGGATAGTCTCCACCCTAGAAGTGCTTTCTATGCATTGGGCAAATGAACTACATCTCATGTGGGCCTCATAGCCACAGGCGAGGTCAGTGGCCAGGATCCTATTTATGGTTCAGAGATAGCGATCACACAGAGCATGTCCAGGGTCTGTGCGGGGCCCTGCCACCAGCAGCGAACAGGACCAGGGGCAGAACATACGTGGCTTTCCTCCGATCCAGGGCTCTTCCCACTTGCCCCCATGAAGAAATAAGACCCCTGCCTAACAGCCAGAAAATGGGCCTCAAGATTCTTGGGTAACTCCGTTCATTTTTGTAATTCAGTTCACCTCCAGGGCAAACATTCTGATAGTGTCTGCTGTCTGCCTGTTACTCCTAATAACCTGCCTGAGTTGTAACCTGGGGAACTCTAGCGCCACAACAGATTTCTATCAACTACTTGGCCAACAGGAAGTTTGGTGCTATAATGAGTTGACATCAGATAAAGTGGTGTCATAAAAATAACAAAAATGGCCACTGTAACATTTATTGTATTGTAAAAGGCAGCATGAATCTGGAGATGGATGGATGCATTCCTGCTTTGGCTCTGCCACTCTCTGGCCATCAGTGGGTGCCATGGATGACTCAGCCTCGGTTTTCTTTTATGGCTAAGGATGAGCACAAAATTACCTGCCTTATAGAATGAAACAACATAATGAACAGGAAAGTATTTTTTCCCATATAAAATGCGGGCTTTTATTGCTGTGAGCAATATTATTCCATTGTACCGAGAGAAAATTTGGATGTCATTATGATTATAACCCCAAATTCTTATTACTTGTGTGGGATCCACATTGCTTTTAGGAAACAAACAATCATATTGAGGTAAGATGAATTTCGAAGTAAATCACCCAGGACATGTAGACTGATAGGACCTCAGCTGGGACCAGAACGTTCTCTTATCACCATAGATGAACCACACATACACACAGCCAAAGCCTAAATTATGTTTCACAAAGGAAAATATCTTAAGGTCTGGGGCAAGTTGCCACTGTTCCTGTATCAGTTCATTTTGCATTGCTATGAAGGAATACCTGAGGCTGGGTAATTTATAGAGTAAACGGGTTTATTTTGGCTTACAGTTCTGCAGACAGTACAAGAAGCATGGCGCTAGCATTGGCTTCTGGTGAGGGTCTCAAGAAACTTGCAATCATGGCAGAAGGTGAAAGAGGAACAGATGAAGCACATGGTGAGAAAGGGAGTGAGAGGAGAAGAAGGCACCCAACTCTTTTCAACAACCATCTTTCTGATGGACTCATAAAGCGATAACTCATTCATTACCATGGGACAGGCAGCAAGCCATTCGTGAGGGATCCACCCCTATGTTCCAAACACCTGCCACTAGACCCCACCTCCAACATGGGGGATCACATTTAAACATGAGATTTGGAGGGGGTAAATATCCAAACTATATCAGTTCCCCAGTAGAATCTGTTAAGTTAGTTGCTTCCCAAGTCATTGGTATTTAATGGTGAACCCAAACATGTATAAAATACCATAATGTAAGGTAAAAAAAACATTGATGTCATTAGCTTGACACAGATAGAGTACTAGGGAGGTGTAGCTTGACACAGATAGAATACTAGGGAGGTGTAGAGAAGACAGAGATCATCATTATCTGGAGAAGAGAATCAAAGAAGCCTTCCTGAAAGAAAAACTTTTGAATTGGACTCTCAGTTCAGCAACTGACCAGTCGCTGACCTTGACCAAACAACAGCCTCTGTTTCTGAGCCTAAGTTTCCTTATCTGTAAGGTAGGATAAAGTTACCAACTGGGATGGATGACTGCTAGGGATAAATTAGTAAACAAATGTTTGTTCCATCTGTAGAGACCAAAACCAAACCAAAACAAAGCATCTCTCATTTCCACTTAATACTTCTTCCTTTTGTTGAGTCCAAATTATGTTTCTAAAAACTAAAGGTGAAGATTCACCCGGAGTTATTTATGGAACACTCTATATGTGCCAGACAGAGTGCTAAGAGCAATCCAAGTCATAAAATTATAGTATTTCTTAAATTCTAAGGTGTCATTAATTTTAAGAAGCACTGTTGATTTCAAAACCTTAGGTTGAAAAGGGAAATTGCATCATATGTACATATCACTTAAAAGATCCATAATGACCAGAAAAATTAAATTTGAAACAGTATGTCTTTGAATTTGAAGGCATGTGGTCTAAGATATGGCTTTTACCCTCAAAAAGTAAGCAGTCTAGTTGGCAAAATAAGACTACAAGGATGAAAAAGTGGAAAAAAAGACAAAAAACAAAACAAGGCAAGCAAGTAGATGACTAAATATTGCAGACTAATTATTGGAGGTCTCAGTCAGTCTTTCCCTTTCTACAGAGCACTTGGAGATCTGCAGAAGTGGGGCCTTCCTCTTGTATTGCTAATAGACCACAACTGTAGGCCATGTGTTCAGACACTCTTGACCAAGTTTAAAGATTCCCATAGACATCACCGTTAAGGAGCCCGCAGAATTGTAAGTGCACATCCAGGTCAGACCAACTCCATTTCAACAGTATTCCCTGAGCATCTACTCTTTGCCCACTGTTGTGTTGAGCGATGTGGAAAAACCTGATACCTTGCTCATCCTTACTGTTCCCCATACCCTGTGGTAGAACACACAGTACACACTCAACTGCTTTCCAAACTGAGCTGAACTGGCTCTACTATCCAAATGAAGTCCACATTTTCATACAAATGAAGCGGAACAAGTCCATTCTCAGGAGAATAGTCTGCATCCGTGCTTCTCAAAATGTCTGTGGTAAAGGACTAGGTTTTTATTTTCAATCTGTGGCCAACTGATACTTTTGTAAAATACAAAATCGCATGCTTGGATACCATGGTGATGTCAAATTGCTGTAACATTTCTCAGCATTCACTCTCAATTTCTGCACTTATCTTGGCAGGGACCCGTGAGGGCTTGCAGATGGACACTGGTACACAGACCATGCTTGGAGGAGCACCAGTCTATATGATTCCCAAACCCTCACTATCTTGAAGTCTCAGAATGACTGGGAAAAACAACTGATGAGTTTTTGTAAAGTGCTAAATAATAATGAAGCTGAGAATATTTATTATTGTTCAAGTGCTTCTAATATGAAAATCACCATCAATGACAGAAACTAGTCTAACCCTATCTTTTAATTGAGGGGACTTCTGCTGAGTTGGGACCAGCCACCAGTGCACCCATCAGTTCTTTTTCTCCATAGCCTGAATGGAGCAAGGGAAGGTATCACAGGCTGTAAAAAACACAGAGGCTCCAGAAGTCAGGCATCTCTGGTTAGTCTCTGCACTTCTATTTACCATCTGTATGAATTAGGGCAAATGATCCCTATCTCTCAGAGCCATGGTTTTCTTACCTGGACACACAGACCTTAACTTTTTGAAACATATGATGGATTGCTATGGTGTCAATGTAGTCAACTGAGGCCATTGAGTGGCTCCAATAGGAAACACCAGCAGAGAGAAAAGTTTTGATGAGACTCTCAGAGTAGTAAAAGTCCTCAGAGGCTCTCTAATGAAGAACAGCTGAGGGACAAGAGATGCATGGCCTAGAAGAGAAACAATTCAGAGGGACAACAGAGCTGCCTTTATTCTAAAAGAGTTGTTACATGGGAATGAACACGGGCCTCTTCTGGGTGGTCCCAAAGCCAAGGAACCACAGCCAGCATGAAAATATTATAGAGGGACAGAGGTCTGTTCAAAGGAAGAAGTTTCCGGCATCCGGAGTGTTCCAGAAACAGAAGGGGCTAACTTGACTGAAGTGAGCTGTCGCTGGTATATGAAGCCTGTGTCCACTTGTCAGGGGAGCCTCTGGTGGGTGATCCTAGCATGAGATCAAAGACTTGGCTAGGTGCTCTGCAGATGGTTTCTAGATCTATCTTAACAACTCTGAAACCCAAGAAGCAATTTTCTCAATGTGGGAAGAGCCTACTCAGCCTCCTGTTAGCTTGGCATACAATGCAGGACAGCTTGGCAGATATCAATCAGTCAATCAAAACTACTAAAAATGGCAGAGTGCTGAAAAGTGGCCCTATATCCCTTTTATTTGTCTGGTCCTGTATAGTATATGAAAACATCTTACACATTGCCTCATCCACAACTCGGAAAGGTAAGTGTTATCATGACCCCCAATTTACAGAGATGAAGCCAAGGCTCAGAGAAGTTCCTAGTTCAGCAAATAACTCACACTCAGTAAATCAGAGACCTGGGGCTCAAACCCAGGCTTTTGATTCCCACTCCCAAGCTCTTCCCGATGCTCTTTCCCACAACCTCCAGTCATCTCTTTCTGAAACTCAGTGTCCTTATTCTAGATACCCATTCCCACCCCAACACTTAGCTTGCTTGTGAAGGTCAAAGGTGGCAAGGTATTTGAAAATACTTTGAACAATTGCAACGATTTATTTCTTACCTCCCTTTCTCCCTTCCTACCTTCCAGTCTCCCTCTCTCCCCACCTCCCTCCCTCCCTTCCTTCCCTCCTTCTTCCCCTATCTCTTTAATTCCCCAGGCTGTGACAATCAACTGGGGTGCCAAGATTAATAATACACAGTCTTCACCTTCAGGGAGCTTCCAGTCTGGCAGAGGAATATCGACTTGTTCAAAAAGAAAATCACAAATCGCAGTGTATCATTAGTACAAAAAAAAATAGAAATGTACATAACAGAGATTGTTCAGGGGTAGAAGTGATTAATTTAGATCAGGGTGTGGGATAGTTCAAGAAGGCTTCCCAGAGAAGGTGGTATTGGAACTAGGTTTGAAAGGAAGACATTCAGCTCACCAGGCAGATGGAATTGAGCTTAGGTAGAGAAGGAGAGGTTATTCCAGAGAAAGAAAGGAATATTTACTAGGCCACAGATATTTAGAACAGCATGCTATGTTCAAGGGTCTAGAAGTAGTACAGTAGAACTAGGGTCAACTAAGTACCAGGATAATGAGAGATGGGACTAGAGAAGTCAGCCAGGGTCAAGGGGGAGACTCAGTGACAGCTTAAGGAGCTCTGCTTTTCTCTTCAGTACTGACGAGTTTCTAAAGCAGTTCTGTCCAAAGAAAGACATTGTCAACATTTTAGAACTAGTACTCAGGTATCAGAGTAAAATAGATGAAGGGAGAGAAACTTAAGACTTTCTGTCCTTCTCTTCCATGTCCCCAGATCCACTTTCAGCAATTTTCTGCCATGCCATGTGCCCCAGGAGGCTGAGCCTTGCAGTCTGCATCTCCTGGGCTCCCTTGAACTAGGCTCTGGGTCCAACCAATGGGAAGCACCAACAGGGGAAGTGGGTAGACAGAGCATTGTATGACCTCCCCCTACTCCCTCCCTGCTTCCACATAGCCTCTCTGATACGCTCCCCTGGGCAGCCCTTCCTCCACGGATCCAGTTCTCACTGGGCTTCAGGATCTTCTTTCTCTTCTTTTGTCCCTTCAGTCCTGGAGGTGATAACAACTTCCAGCTGTTGCTACTCTCTGGGTGCCTCACCATCCCGTGTTCATTCCATTAATCCTTCCCTTACCCTTCGATGTCATCCTTTCATTAATGTCTCTTCATTTGAACCATGTTAGGTGAATTCTGCTTCCTGCCACTTCAGGATCAAAGTTAAATAGAGACTTTGAGAGAGGCAGGGCCATTGCAGTAATCTGAGAAAAGGATGCAGAGGTATTGGGTTTGAAGAAGAGGCAGCAGAGTGGACGATCTTTCCAAGGGTGGGGGAGAGGAGCAACAGGTCTTGTCTCAAGGGTCTCTAAGAGACAGAAGGTCCTGAGAGGTTTCTGACTTGGTGGGACACGTCCCAACACGGAGAATTCAGGAGAAGCGGATTCCAATGGACTGGTGAGACCCATTTTGATCAACTGAATTTGAAGTACTTGTGGGCCATCAGGAACAAAGGTCCAGGAGGCAGGCAAATCAAAGGATCAGGCCTAAAGACTGAGCCAGGGGGCCAGCAGTACAGAGCTAATGGTTGAAGTCCATGGACAACAGAGAAATGCACTAAATTTGCCACAAGCTCATCTCAGTAGTTCTGTGTCAATAGTTATTGATATAAAAATAAATAGCGTTATAATGACCCAGGATCTCATAGAAGACCCTTCAAAAGTGCCTGCCTTGTGACTTAATTAGTTGTGTCCCCCTCTTAAAGACATAGGGGTTTGTTTTTCAAATCCACAATTTTCCCTGGCTTTCCATTTAGTCATTCCTATTTTTCACCACCAGATTGTTTGCTGGAGAAAAGAACAAAAACAGCAACAGATGTCTTTGTTTTGGGGTTTTGCAAAACCCCCTGGTTAAGATAACACTTTCAATTAAAGAAATTATATCATCCAAATACCATATGTATATAAGTCCACAATTGCAAAAATTACCTGCTTTCAGAAATTGTTTGAAGAGTCCCTCTTGCCGCCACTCAGTAGCTCAGTTGGGCATTGAAATAAGGTCCCTTCTCTTTTCCCCTCTTCAGAAAACTTCAGTTCAGAAAACTTATCGAGAGGAACATCCTCTGATTTATCCTCAGAGCTCTGTAGACACTCACCATCAGTTCCTAAATCTTCATGTACACACACACACACACACACACACACACACACACACGTATGTGTGTAGCCTGTGTGCTATTCATTGTCCATCAGGGCCTAGTACATTTTAAGCACTTAACAAATAAATATGGAATGGATTCACTCATCTCTTCTTTCCTTTCTTTCTCCCTCTCTATAGCTCCACATTTTCTTAAAGACTCCTATGCCACACGGTTGCTAAGCACTGAGAACACAAAGATAATTAAGCAGATTCCCTGCCCTCAAAGCACCCACAGTCTAGAGGAGAGATGGTCAGGTAGAAGGAGAATCCTAATTCCAGAAAGAGTATGAGCTTCTTAAGGGCAAGAACCAACCCTTATTTCCTGCAGCCCCCTTTTTTTGCACAACGTCCAGAACTCCGAAGATATTTATAAATGTTTGTTGAATGAAATGATTGCTGAATGAAGAATGCCCTGCCCAGACAAGCAAATACCACACAGCAGAAGCCCAGGGAAAATCATGCTAAAATTCTGAGTGGGAGTGAGCAGAGGAGGGTTCATTGAGCAGGTGAGATGTGCCCTGAGAGCTGAGGCGGGATGGGAAAGGAGGGAGGGCAGGGCCTGCGGGCTGGAGGAAACACTTCCACCTAAACACAGACGCATGATTGTGCCTGGCAAGAGACTGTCAACCGGGAGCAATCCAAGTTAACCACAACATCGGGTGAGAGGAGGACATATGCTCTGAGTCCCAGTGTAGCAGGTCTTCAAGGCCTGCTTTAAAGAGTCTAGGGAACCACTCCAGGCTGTGACAAATATAAAGTGGCATCTAGTTCAGTTAGAAGCATTCAGTGAAGTGAGAGACGGGCTATCCCTCTGGCTGCAGGAAGGGCTTACGCCCTGCAGTAAGGCACTGGGAAATTTGGATATGATGCAGGCACCGGAAGACCTGAGCTCAAGTCTTCGGAAATAGACTTACCCCATCCTGTATCGAGCTGTGAACACTGAGCAAAAGTCTGATCTTCCCTACTTGACTGTAAGCAGTTTCCGAGTGGGAATTGGGATTCAATATGTATGGAATACTCACTGGATATTTTGTCTGCCCATCCAGATTCACTCTCTACACTTCTCCATCCAGCTCTGTGCCCCAGAGACTGATTGATCTTATAGAGGTCATCGGTGGCTCCCTCGCCCCCAGCTCCCAGCTAGGTTTGGCCAATGGAAGCCACCAGCAGGAGATCAAAATCTGAAAGGAGAGAATGGTTAGGGTATTTCTTCTCCTGGCTCCTTTTTTGTCCTGCTCCTGTGGGTTCGTTTCATTTCTCTACCAAAGACCTAGCCCTATCTATGTGGCTGCCTCCTCCTGATTCTGTGATTGCTCCTTCGCCCTCACCCTTTCAGGCCTGCGGATAGTAACAGCTCCCTTCTGTTGCTAGCTCTGGGATCCAGCACTATCCATTGCTTTATCTAACCCTGCCTGTAACTCTTTACCTAATTATTCTCCTCAAAGTATACAGTTTGAGTATTTTAAGATTCCTGAGCAACTAGCATGCGCCAAGCATACTCTAAAGTGCTTTCCATACGTTTTTCATGTAATCCCCTTATAGTATCAGGAAAATATTATTATTTCCATTTGCCGGTTTAAAAAAATGCCTGAAGTTTGAAAATTTTAGATAACTAATAAAGTCCATCATCTACACTTTGGAATGTCCTCATTTAGAAGAATTCCTAGTGCATTATATCTCCTTAACTGAATACAATATTGTACATGATAAATACTAACACGAGTGCTAGAGATTACATCTTTGAAATTCAATGATAGTAGAAGAAGCTTTGGAGTCAAAAAAGCACAGCTAAAATCCTAATTCTGCTACTGACCAGTTCTCTGAGCCTTAATTCTTTATGTAGAAATTTGGGTAATAATTCCTACTACATAAGGGGGTTGTAAAGATTAAATAAGGTAATATTTACACAGTACCCAGGACAGAATGCTTTATAAATGATAGGCTAATTTTACATATGCTCTGCTTAGCACTCAGAGTAATGTTGAAAACTCACATGAACAGATAGCCTCAGTAAAATCTTCTTTTCTTTTCTCACAAATGTTTGCTCCAAAACATACATACCTACAAACATGCAAACAATTCCTCATTAGTTAAGTTAAGTTCCCAGTCCTGGATGCTTCATGTTCAGACTGTTTTTTTCTTTTTTCCAGTCATCTCAAAAGCTTCAGGTTGGAGGCAGAGCAAATGGAAAAGATGTGATGAGAGAGAGAAAGAAGGACAAAGACATATTTGAACGTTCCCACGTGTGAGGCAGTTTTACATGACCTACCACATTTAATTTTTGTAAGAGCGCACAAAACAGAGGCATTTTCACCAATGAACCAACGAAGTTCAGAGAAGTCACATCCCTTTTTCAAGGTCATGCACCTAGTTCGTGCAATCAGGACTTGAGCTCAAGTCTTCTGGTTCCTGCAGCATATTCAATCTTCCCAGCGCCATACAGGAGGGTCGGAGCCACCTCCCACAGCCAGGTAAACAGCCCATCTTTACTTGACTGGGTGCACGTGTGTTTTCCTTCTTCATTCGGAAGTAGACAACCGCTCCAAGACACATAACAGTTACTCACTTAGGAGTGAGTTCAGGTCTTTCCTGCCTGGCTTTGCCAGCTCTTCTCTTTTGTTTCTAGGGGAGGGAGAAACTCCATGTTGATGGAATTCCAATAACGAATAGGATGGTGACAAGGCAGGAGAAAGCACAAACAATAGGAGGAAATGTTGAAAGATTCCCTTTCATCTCCCAGCGGTGGTTTGAGGCTGGACATGTCCACTCCTGGGAATAGAATCCAAGGGCAAAAGTTCCCCCACGGTGAGGCGCCCACATTTTGTGAGTGCATAGTTACTCTTCCTTCCGTTTTTTAAAAATATTTTTCTAACCAGGTCTCCGGAATCGAATATAAACACTGCCAGTGTTG
This sequence comes from Carlito syrichta, assembly GCF_000164805.1. NCBI lineage: Eukaryota > Metazoa > Chordata > Mammalia > Primates > Tarsiidae > Carlito > Carlito syrichta. The sequence goes on along the minus strand of NW_007258892.1, from coordinate 638,860 downwards.
TTTCATCTTTTCTAAACAGCATTCCACTCCCCAGCCTCTAACGCCCCTGTTGAGAACTTGAGCATCTAGATAAATGGGCCCATGCCTTTGAAATCTTGGGAAAAAGAGGTGAGACATGACAAAACACACAAGCCCTGTTCTGCTTCTGTTTCCATCTTCAGAGCGACTCTGTGAGAGAAAGCCTGGGGGGAAAATAGGACAGAAATTGTGGTTTGATCTTCACCGGCCATGGAGTCTCAGCTGTGCTCAGAAAATGAGGCGATGTGGAGAACGTGGCTGGATTTGGACTAAAAGCCCTGCTTTGGAGTCCTGGCTCCTGTATGTATTAGCATGACTCAACACATCTGATTCTCAGTTTCTTCAGCAATGCAATGGGGATGATACCATGTAGCCCACAGAGCTGCTGCAAAGATTCAAAATATACCCTGTCTGGTGGTTGGGCCTTCTAGGCTGGTTTCTTTCCAGCCTCCTCACTCCCATCTCTGCAAACCCTTTCTAAGAGGAAAAGGAAGTCTCAGCGTCATCACCTTGTAGCATCTAGTTACAAATCTGAAGTCATCTCAAGCTGAGCCCCTGGGATTCACAGCTTCCTCAGACTACAAAAAGTTTCAGCCATTCAGTGTGTCCACCGCTCTCTTCTTCATTTTCATTTATTGTTGGGCCCTGGAAAAAAGAATTGCCACACGTAAGGCAGGAGCAGGGTGGAATGGGGAGGAGGGAAGTCAGTGCCACAGGAGCTGGGGAGACCAGCCTGGCTAAGAGGCTGGTTGAGCCTATCTTCTCTGAAGATCCTTGTGGGATTATGGAACCATATAGGAACAAATAACAGCATAGCAATCAACCAGGCAGAGAGGAGTCAAGGCCCCATGTGACTTTCAAAAGAGCAAAAAGTAGTTTATTTGTTTATGTGACACATTTTTTGAACCTTGACGATGTGCCAGGTACCATGCTAGCTAAAGGTGGTCTATAGATGTTGGAGTGATAGCTGTGACACTAAAAGGATCCCAGTTTTCCTAGAGCCAACATTTTTATTGGTCTGGAATCAAATCACCATGGAATATTTCACAGCCACAAAGAAGCACAAAATCATAAACTTCACAGCACCCTGGATGGACTTAGAGTCTATAATACTGAGTGATCTTTCACAGAAACAAAGAATCGAGTATCACATGTTCTCACTCAAAAGCAGACCTTGAACACTTATCGTAATACTATAAAAGAATGATTGGCAGTAGTGGGAAACTGCCGGGAGGGGGATGGGGAAGAGGGATTGGCAGTAGTGGGAATCTGCCTGGGGAAGGGGCGGGGCACACCTCATTAACAAGGTTACTTGTATAATGAACATTTGTATACCTAATCCTGAATTGTACCCTACAGCTTTAAAATTAAAAAAATAAATAAATAAAATAATAATAAATAAATAAAAATAGCTGGGTATCCTCAAGCAAGTCATTCCACCTTATGGAGCCTCAGTCTCCCCACCCGTGAAATGAGAAATAACACCCACCATCGGGGCTGACACTGGAGGTGTCTCTGAAGAGCTTCTAGTTCTTTGACTATTTAACGTTTACTCAGGAGAGAGGACGTAAGTGGGGTGAGAGAAGAGCTGAGAGGGAGGGCCACGGAATGCTGTCTACAGTGAAGTCTCTGTGCCAGTTATGCTGCCTTGGGATGACAGCCTCCCACCACGTGTTCCACTGGGCTCAGGGAAACCAAGCCCTTGCGATCGATCGTTTCAGCCCGCCCTCCACCGAAGATACTTTAGACAACTGTGTGGCTCCTTCCTTCACCCAGGCAGCTTATCCAACTCTTTCTTCCAGTCACAGTCAATGTTCTGTCTCAGAAGAATCCTTATTTCCAGCCATGTTTAATCCGCCTTGAACCCTGGTGAACTGGGTTACCATTCAACTGGCCAGACCGTGCTGAAACCCTGCTTGCTTCACTTCCAGGGTTTGAAGGGTTAAATGAAAAAAGAATACCTAAAGCACCTGTCAGGCCAGACCCACTCAACAGGAGATAGTCCTTATCACCTCCTCAATGCCCTCACCACAAGTTGTTTGAGAAGTAAATGAGGTGACACAGAAGGTGTGGTACCCAGACTATGTTCATGAGATCCCTGTGAGTGTTATTATTGTTAATTTTATCAGCAGCAGCAACAAAAGGCCAATCAGCAAACTATAGGAGGGAGATTCCCCCCAAAAACAGAATTATCTCTCTCTCTCTTTCTTTCTTTTCTTTTTTTAGGATAGAACCCTTGTAGTACAGACTTCCCCTGCCAGGTAAGTGTTCTAGAAACAGATCAGTGTCAGTGCACCAGCTAGCATTGTTCTGAGAGACTGCATTTGGCTTCAGTGAATTTTTCATTTTTGCGGGGTAAGGGGGGAATTATTTCAACACGTTTGCCCCTTTCATGATGGGTGATTTAGGAGCACACCTGCACACATCATGCTGAGTGTTCAGTAGTTTTTGTCCAAAAAACGGTATGACTCCCATGCCCCACCCTGGCTATTCACCCAGTCTAACTCCCAGTGACTTTTTTTGGTTTCCCTGGATGATAAAAGTCTTCAAAGGTAAACATCTTGCCGATGTGGAAGAGGTGAAACAAAAAATAGCAGAAGCACCAAAAGGCATCCAAATTGACGAGTTCAAAAACTGTTTCGAGCAGTGGAAAAAGTGTCTCAATTGGTGTATTGCATCAAACGGAGAGTACTTTGAAGATGACAAGTTTAAACATGTAAGAATAAATACACAACTTTTTATAAATAAATTCCGGTTTCTCTTAGGGTCCGCCCTCATATAGCTAAGGGTCTGAAACTGTAGAACAAACTAAGGAAAACTGAGAGTCAAGGGCAACCAGCAACCCTTTACAGCTCACAGTGCTCTGGACACGGGCAGGCCCTGCTGCTCAGCCCCTACCCAGATTCAAGAGGAAACCCACCCTCTCCCCCTTTTACCCCTCCATCCCCAGCCCCCACCCCAGCTTCCGCCACCCAACCAAAGTTATTTTCTGGGCCCCTTTAATTTTGAGGCTTTTAGGGCCATATCCTGCCATCAATTTGGGGGCTGACTTCAATGAACATTCTGTGCAGGGCGGGAGAGGGGCAGGATGCAGCTTTCTCCTGGTGGGCCCTGATACAATAGGGTTTTCTACTGAGATCAATGGATTAATTGCAAATGCTCTGTTTGGAGCCATAAGGAGATGCATTGTTTTCCCACAGTCCACTGACTGTCAGGGCCAGACTTGCCAAACTTCATTTTTGAAAAGTCAGGGGAAACAATTTTGTAAAAAGGGGTGGGGGTGGAGGGGTAAGGGAGAGCAATTTTGCTCATCTCACTAAAGGTCAATAACAATTATAGTGAAAATTCAGAAGGCACATTTGTTCTGTGACTGAGACCCTATCTGGAAAATTCCATCCCAAAACAATTTGCTGTCTCTTCCAGCCCTCCCTTCCTCCACAGGCTCTCTCTCCATCAGTGCCTCAGCCCACTACTCCCCCATCCTCCAGTTTCTCCCTCCACACCAGAAACTCTCTTCCCTGGAAACGGCCTCTGAAGTTGAGAAGAAGTGACCAGGGTCTTCTTCACCCGGGAAGTTGAGATGGGCACAGTGGCATCATTCCTTTCTTCCTGGAGCTGTGGGAATGTTTACCTGGTAGTGGAAATGGCACGGGCAAAGGGGGAATTAGAGTCCTGGGTCTAACAACTGGTAGCTGGTACTTGGGAAAATTCAACTCTCTGAGCATTCGCTGTGTCATCCACACAATGGGAATAGTAATTTGGACCTTATGGGATTACTTGGGAGGACTCAATGAGAGGAGTGACATGTGATCTAAACTATAGCAGATATAGCTTAAACTATAGTAGATACAGCTTAACCACAGGGCTGAATATAGCCTGAGGCAGAAGGTTCTGGTCCTGATCTTGCTCCACGAGGTGGCCTGACATTAAAGTCCTTCCCTTGTACCTCCCTTTCCAGTTCATTTCCCACTCCTCCCCACCTGCCTCCCTTTCCTTCACAAAACCTGTCCTTTCTCTGTCCTAGCCACGGTTCTTCTAACTCTAAACTTTGGACTCTGGAATGCACATGTCAACATCTTCCCTATGCTAAGGCCAATCTTAGTGGTCAGCTTCTCCGAAAAGTTTGATGATGTCTGCTACAATGAATTAACTGTCTTCTTCACATATTGCCTCTACGATGCATCAGAACTTCATATTCTGCTTAGCCACAGTTCTCTGAATTGTTCACTGAATCACTGAACACTTAGAGTTGTAGTTAAGAGCTCTGACTCTGGGGTCAGGACTGCTCCACTTGTTGCTAGCTGTGTGATCCTGTTCTTCCTGTGCCTCAGTTTCCTCATTTAAAATAGGAATGATTGGCTGGGTTCAGTGGCTAAGCCTGTGATCCCAGCACTTTGGGAAGCTGGGCGTGGTAGTGCACTTGAAGGCTGAGGCAGAAGGATCACTGGAGCCCAGCAGGTCAAGACTGCAGTGGCTGGGAGCATGCCACTGTACTCAGAAGGATCGCTTGGAGCCCAGCAGGTCAAGGCTGCAGTGACTGGGGGCATTCCACTGCACTCCAGTTTGGTCAACAGAATGAGACTCCCACTTAAATAAATAAATAGAATAGAATAGAATAGAAATGATCATTGTAACTACTCTGAGGTTTATTGCAAGGCTAGATGAGATTAGACATGTAAAATCCTTCAAAGAATGCTTGGCACATGGTAAGTGCTCAGTAAAAATTGGATGGTATCATTATAAAATACCTAGTCTGTTTCAGGGTAAGAATACGGTGATGAGTAAGGCATACTCTCCTTCCACAAATATTTCTTAAGTGCCTTCTATATGCCAGGGATTTCTACTACTTCTAGGGAGAAGGAAAAAGGAGTGGAGATAGATAATAAACAAAATAGATAAGAAAAATATCTTGTGAAAAGTGCAATGAGGAGGTGACATTTAGACTGCAGCTGTATCATGCCCTAGAGGGATTGTCAAAGGTGGGGGCACCCCAACTGGATATAGTACTCCAGAGCAAAGGGACTTGTTTGTGTATCCCTGTCCCTCCCTGCACCTAGCTAAGTAATCAGCATCCAGTAGATACTCAGTGAATGGGGAAGCTAAATTAGAAGGTTTAGCTCTCATTTCCTGCAGAGGTGAGCAAGGGCTTCTGGTTTAGGGATGCAGGGATCAGTGAAATCAGATAAAATATCCACTGGATGGCGAGCACCCTTATATTCTCTTGAGGAAGCTGAAAGGTATGTCCCCAAAGCTTCGGAGACAGGCAAAGCTGGATCCGAGTTCCGGTTGTACCACTTTCTGGCCCTGGAGCCTCACTTTTCTCTTCCATAAAATGGAGCTAATGACACCTCTTCCCTGTGTGTTAGATGCACCACACAAGCAGTTGTACATAAAGTGACTCCACAAGGTAGAAATTTCATGAGTACGAACTCCCTTCCTAACACATTGGAGAGCCTTGAGGGCGAGAATTGAGTTTCTGTACTTATTACTATATTAAAAATCTACAGCAAAGCGTGAAATGTTCTAGTGACTTCTTGTTCATCTCACAGTCAAATGCCATAAAATGTCTTCTTAAGGGAAGTAAAATAGTAGGGGAAAAAAGGTTGCCTTAAAAAAATTTATCTTCTCCTTTGCCCTTTAAAAAAAAAAAAAATGGCTTCCAGAACATCAAATGCTCCTCAGAATCAACAATATTTTTTTGATGATGAAAGTATGAATAATCAAACATATGGATTACATTTCCTTAAATTATGCAGCACCTAAAAACCAGGAGGTAAGACAGAGTGCTGATGAACATGCTTTTCACATTTTATTAAAACCTCAAGGTCTGAGGACTACTTTTATGACCATGACACACACGTGCATGCACACACATCTTTCCCTGTACAAATGTCAAAAAAAAAAAAAAGAACCCATTGAGCACTTTCTCCCTGCTTAAAGAGCTGCCCTTGCTAAGGCAGCTTTGATACCTCGGTACCAGTCTCATCCGTAGAAATTATGGGACCACAAGTCAGTTTGTCTCCCAAGTTCTGCTAACTTACCAGTGGGGCAACCTTGCACAAGTCCCTTAAATTCTCCAAGCTTGGGTTTCCATCATTGTAAATAGGAATAACAGCCCAGACTTCATAGATGGTGGAGAAGATCAGATGGAATGAGACATTGGAATATACCTTGCAAAGTACAATTTCAGGTACGCTTGCAGGATGGGAGTGGCTCCCGGAAGCTAGTCCTACCTGGACAGGGATATTGGTAGTGGTTAAAGAGCCCAGCTGCCCACCTCCAAATTCCCGTTCTGCCCATTATAAGCGGTGTGTTCTTGGGCAGAAAACTAAGCTATTCTGTTCCCATTTGCTTATTTGCAAAATGGGATGTTGCTGATAATAATAGTACAGGTACCATACAGTGGTAATGAGGATTAAATTAATAAATATTTATAAAGCACCTAGGATGGTGTCAGTGTTTATTTTGAAGGAGTGAACATGAGAGGAAGGAAGGCAGGGAGGGAGGGAGAGAAGAAACATCCACTAGAGATTTCCCGTGTTAGAAATTCACCATTTAGTCCTTTCTGAAAACTCAAACACTATTAAAAGGCATGGCACAGCAACTCCGACTTAATATTCATTTGTTGAGCATGTACTGTATGCAAGGCAGTATGTTACATCATTTAATCCTTGGGAAATCTCTGACTCCTTGGAGGGTGGGGGTGGGGGAAGGTGACAAATGGAACAGAGAGGAAAAGGGGAGACAGAAAGAGACAGAAGAGCCACTTCCCCTACTGTGGCTTTGGCACTAGACAGACTTAGGTCCATATGTCGGCTCTGCCAGTTACTAACTCCGTGACCTTGGATAGGGATTCATCACTGCAAGTTTTACCTTTGAAAAATCAGGGCAATGACAATAAGATTGTTGTGGGGATAAAACAAGGCAGCGTAAACATCTAATTTTCCTTCTCCCCACATCCACATTTTTGTCACATGCCTCCCATGACTTCTGTGCTCTGGGTAGAGGAATTGCTAACGGCAGCAGCTAGGGGATCAGAGTCAGAACTCTCCAAAGGGGACATCCGTTTGCCGCTTTCTCTGTTCAATAGAAAGGCAATTTTTGTGAAGACCCTGCTCCACTAACTCACAGGAAAGCATTTCCTCCCCATGAATTGCTGATCGATTTCGGCCTGCGGTAACCAAGTGACTAACTCTTCCTCCAGGGGCAAAGAGCCAGACCTGGTGATTGACTACTCCCTAGCCTCACAGTGCAGAGAGGCTTCTTGCTGGATACCGGTCCTCAGAGGAAATGGGAGAGAAATTCAGCTTTGGCTTTAGCAATTCAACCAATAAAGGAGGCAGGGGAAAAGCTCAGTGAAAAAGACGACAAAGCCTTCTTCCTGGATTCTGGCAGATGCCAAAGGAAGAATCAGCGAGTGAGTAATTCAGCAGCTTGGAGCCCAGAGCTGCAGCCGGAGGTCTGTGCCAAGAAGGCTGCGGGTGCTGGGGTGGTGGGCGGCCCCTGGGCCGGTTTCAACCGGATGGGGGACAGCTCAGAGTGAATCAAGGGCTGGGTCTCTGCTCCAAGGGCCTCCTGCCCACCACATCCATTCAGATGGGCCTCCCATGAAGGGAGATTTCCCCTGCACAGACTCAGGTGGCCTTCACCGGGGCAGTGTGTCATCAGTGGGCACTGCGTGGGGAAGACAGCAAAGGTCTGTGGTCCAAGCACAAGTCTGCACAAAAACAGAATACAGTCAAGGGTGCAGGTGCCAGGACTGTGCCCAAGGTTGTGGGCTGCCAAACTCCCATGCTGAAAATGACAACAGCTATCATTTCTCGAGAGCTCACCCAGAGTCCCATCACTGAGCTAAGTGCAAGCTGGGTCCGAAACCCTTATGTGCATCTACTAAGCATTATGATCTCCAGAGAATAAAATAAAGCTGGGAGACCATTAAGTGAGCCAGTTTTCCCATCATTACCTCAGTTTCCCCACTCCAAAATGGGGATGATACCCACCTACATTGTGAGTTATTTCGAGAACTGCAGCCCAGTGATTCAAAACGCAGACTTTTGAGTCAGAAAGATCTGGGTTTGAGTTCCAGCTCTGCCTCTGATTGGCTGTGTGAGCTTGGGCAAATTTTTAGCCTCTCTGAGTAAGCTTCAGTTTCCTCACTGGTAGGCAGATCATAAGAGAACCAACCCCAAAGTGTTGACAAAGATTAAGTGAGATACTAAATGAAAATGCTTCCTCATTTGTAAACCAGAGAAAATAATATACATCGTTCTCTGTTGTGATAAGTAAGCAACATTTTAAGTGGCCCAATAAAGAATCTTACACTCAGTAGGTCCTCAATGACTCAAACTTGTTGTTATTATTATTTTCAGCAAATGAACTGTTATATGAAAAAGTTATTGATAAATTTTAAGGTGCTGTTTTTTTGCCTTTTTTTTTTTTTTTGAGTCAGAGTCTCACTCCATCACCCAGGCTAGAGTGCAGTGGTACACTCGTGGCCAACCCAGTGTCGACTTGCTGGGCTCCAGTGATCCTTCTGCCTCAGTCTTCCAGGTAGCCAGAACTATAGTCACGCGCTATCATGCCTGGCTAATTTTGGATTTATTGTAGAGACAAGGTCTCACCAAGTTGCCTGGGCTGGTCTCAAAACCTGCAATCCACTTGCCTCGGCCTCCCAAAGTGTTGGGATGACAGGCTAAGCCACAGAGCCCAGCCTAGGTGCTGTTTTTGATAAAAATTGTTTACTATTTTTAAACAAGGCTCTAAATGTGATAATTGATATTTTGAATATAACTGTAATTTTCTTCAAATACTAGAATCTTGGGATGGGAAAGAGGGCAACAAACTCATTTGACCTCTCTGAGTTCTTTGTCAGGAAAAGGTTACATTACTCTGGGTTGACCTCAGACTTGTGGGCTCAAAGGGTCTGGGATGGTAGTTAAGGCAGTGAGAGAGAGGGAGGGGTACCTAGAGGTATTTTCAACATTCCAAAAGGTATGGGAAAATGTAGACTTGTCAATCACGTGACTGCCACAAACTTCCTGGAAGACCAAGTTTCTTTCCTCTAGGCTTGATAGAGCACAATTCGTTAACTTCTGTTCACCCAAATTCCCACCTGGTTGAGGTATATGTGGTGGACCAGTTCTATTAGTACTGTGGGGCTGTGGATCCAGAATCCCTGGCTCCCCACTTTATCAGCTGTGCAAACTTAGGCAATATTTGTAACCTCTCTGTGCCTCAGTCTCCTCATCTGACAATACTGGATAACAACAATACCTCCCTACAGAGCTACTGTAAAGAATCACATATGCAAAGCACTTAGGACAGTCCCTGGTCTATAGTACTCACTCTGTACTGTGAGCTCAGTTGTCATTGTCACTGGAAGCATGTTCAGAGCGAACTTCTGTAATAGGGAAGGAAGTGTATGCTTGAGGCCCTGGGCTACATGGTACAGACGTTATCCTGATGCATTTGGTCTACCATGATGGGAGGTGGGTATCCCACCAAAAGGAATCAAGACTTAGAGGGGTCCCCAAGTCACAAAACTAGCAAGTGGAAGAACCAAGATCCCAGTCCAGCCCTTCTGACCCCCACAACACACATTCTGTGACTTATACCATGGGGATACCAGGAGAAAATTAAAGAGGGTTCTTCTTAGACAACAGGGCAAAAGTCCTTAGTCTAGGGATCCAAATGTTTGGTGAAATGGGGCACTCTTCTCTTCTGATGCTGGCAATGCTGAGTATAATTTCTGAGTCCTCATGGGAGAAAGAGAAGTCACAAAATTCTCCCTCTCCCGACAGGCTCTAACTTCCCTTGTTATTTGTAGAATCCCTACTCATATTTATGGTAGTAACAGGTTCAAAGAGCTCTGAGAAGCCTCGGGTGGAAAATCACACTCTCTATCTTGGAATTGGCAAAGAAGCAATCTCTGCTTCCCAATCCGTTTTAATGGATGCTTAATTAACATAGTCAACCTGAGAAGGCAGCAATGAATGGCCAACACTCACTCACACACTTGCTCATTCACCCCAGAGACACACACTGAGCCCTGATCTGCCTCAGGTTCTATGCTGGCTGTTAGGAACATAGAGTCGCTGGCATAAACAGTGCTCAGTCTATCAAGGGCACAGACAAGGATACAGAATGTGACAGTTGTCACGTTAATGGAGGTAGCCACAGATCACCGAGCTCACAGGTGTCTAATCTGCCCTAGAGGAGTGGTGAGGAGGACCCTGGGAGGAGGTGGTGTCTTGCAAGACCACTAGGGTTTGCTGAGAAGAGAAAAAAACGGAGGAACTGCATTCTCCGTACAGGGAACAGCATGTAGAAGGGCATGGTGGGCATGAGGGATCTAAATGGAATTTTGTAAGGCTGGAGCGTAAAGTGAGATTTGCAGAGGGCTGAGCAATGAGGCAGCAGTCAGATTAAGAAGGACCTCGAACATTTCCTGCTCAGAAGCTGGGACTTTATCCTCAGAGCTATCGAAGAACCTGAAGTGGGGAAATGGCACGATCATATTCTGCAAGTTTCCTTTGCGACACTTCCTGGTTTAACTGCTGGCAGGTTTTTGTTTGTTTTTGTGTCGGAGTCTCACTCTATTGCCCAGGCTGGAGTGCAGTGGCATGCTCATGGCCGCAGCAGCCTCAACCTGCTGGGCTCTGGCGATCCTTCAGCCTCAGCCTTACAAGTAGCTGGAACTACAGGAGCATGCCACCACTCTCAGCCAATTTTTTGATTTATTGTAGAAATGAGGTCTCACCAAGTTGTCCAGGCCGGTCTTGAACCCCTGGGCTCAGGCAATCCTCAGGCAGTATGGATTCTCGGCCTCCCAATGTGCTGGGATTACAGGCTTGAGCCACTGCACGCAGCTGCATGTTTTATCAATAATATCCATGAATGCCCTGCCATCCATGAATTTTCTTCTATCCCCAGAAATCCAACGACAATAATTATTAAAATAATAAAAACCACATGTGACAGTTACATTGAAATTTCCCTTATAGTTAACATTGAAGTCCTAGAAAACAGGCAAGATTTTGTTTACCAGTGCTTTCTCAGCACCAGCCATGCACAATGCCAAATACATAGCAGCTTTTCCTCAATAAACATGTGACAAGTGAATGAATGAATGAATGAATGAATGACAGTTTGCTTCCACTGCTCAGTTTGCCAAGCATTCTCATACTCATTTAAGCCTATTAAAACTCCTGTGAGGTAGATAGTTCCTCCTTGTCCCTGCCCATTTTATAGATAGAAAAACTCAGGACAGAAAAGAAAAAGACTTCTCATGGCGATGCAGGGACAGTGAAAAACAACCAGTGTGGCAAGTGCTCTGAAGGATCCCAAGAATTATTTTCAAATTCAGAAGAGAAAGCACTCCCAGCCAACTGTAGAGGCCAGGGGAGGCAGCCTTGAAGACCTAGGGTACACTCTCACGCCTCTGCCCCCTGCTCAGTATCACTTAATAATATAGCCAGCCCTCTGTATCCACAGATTCCACCAACTGCAGCTCAAAAAAGTCTTTAAAAAATTAAAAATAATGATGCAACACTTAAAAATAGTACACTTTTTAAAAAATGCAATATAAATGATTTACCTAGCCTTTACGTTATATTCAGTATTGTAAGTAATTTAGAGATGATTTAAAGTATACAGGAGGATGTGTGTAGGTTATATGCAAACACTATTCCATTTTATATAAAGGACTTAAGCATCCTCAAATATTGGTAGCCGCAGGGGCCTTGGAACCAATCAATCCCCTACGGATACTGAGGGACAACTGTCATTGGTATCATTTACTGAGCATTTACTTTGTCAGGAACGGTGCTGAGTACTACATTATTTCATAGTTTTCAATACAGTATCAAATACTGTTACCACCTATTTTTAATGGATAAGGAAACTGTGACTGTAGACATTACATAATTTGACCAGTTTTCCACAACTAGCAAGCAAGGAGCTGGGATTGAAACTCAAATCTGTTTGACTCCACAATATTTTTCTTACAAATGCAGGGCCATGAGTGATAACCTGTGTTTCAAAGGATCACCTGGAAGCCCAGAATATGGAGAAAATGAGTATGAACACCTCTTCCACTCAACTCACTCCCACTCCACAGGGTTGGCATAAAATACCCCAAGAGCTGTGGGGAGGGGGAACAGTATGGATTCACTGCCTAAGCATTAAATAACAAACAGAGCACTGGATTGGAAGTCAAGGAATCTTGGCAATAATGTCAACATACTCCTTTTAAACTGAGGACCTTGGTCAGTTGACTTCTCGGGGCTTCAGTGTTCTTGTGTATAAAAAAGGGACTCATCTAGACTTTTCCTTTTCCAAGTCAAGCTGAGGCTTTTCTAGAATACCTTGCTTACATATTGTGTCACAAGACTTGCCTAGCCCACACTTTAGCAGTCTCGTATTTCTCCCCCAGAGAATATTAAGAGGTTTCTAATGGATGACCAATGCTATATTAGAAATCAAAGAGAAGAATAATTGTTTTTCCACCCTGGCCACAAACATAAAAATGATAACAACAATGAAAATACTGCCCTTTTGTTAAAGAGGGTTAAAGTCCAGACTTGAGCACAACCTTTTCACTCAGTTGCCTGCATGCTGCTGTCTACAGGGATAAGAGGATGCTACCCTATGAAGCTATCCGTCCCAGGCATAGCAGGAATCTTCCCTCGGGAATCAAAGGGAATCTTCCCTAGGCCTCCATTTCCTCCCCTTAAAATGGGGATTTTCACAATGTTTGCTCTGCCTATGTCACAACACTGTTTTGTGGAAAAAAGAGATAATGGGAGAAGAAACCACAGGAAAATATAAAATGGAAGAAGATGATTATGATGACTGTATTAGTTAATGTTCTCCAGAGAAACAGAATCAATAGGATGTATATATATTCATAGAGAAAGAGAGAGATTTATTATAACGAATTGGCTCATACAATTTCATAGGCAGGCAAGACCCAAGACCTGCAAAATGAGCTAGCAAGCTAAAGACCCAGGAGAGAAAATGAATTAGTTCCAGTTGAAGTCAAAAGGCCTAAGAACCAGGGGAGCTGATGGTTTAGTTCCATTCAAAGGCCAGCAGGCTTGAGACCTCCTAGGAAGAGCCACTGTTCCCATTGGAATCCAAAGGTAGGAAAAAAGTCAATATCCCAGTTCAAAGATGATCAGGCAGGCTGAATTCTCTCTTACTCAGAGGAGGGTCCAGGTTTTTGCTCTCTTCAGGCCTTCAACTTATTTATTGAGGCCCACTCACATTAGGGAGAACGATCTGTTTCATTCAGTTTACCAATTTAAATATTGATCTTCTCCAAAAACACCCTCACAGAAACACTCTGAATAACGTTTGATCAGATATCTGGGAACACTATGGCTTACTCAAGTCCACACATAAAATTAGCCATCACAATGACAAAAATGTGAGTTCAATAAGGGAAGTAAATTTTTGTCTATCTCTTCCCTACAGTGTCCCCAAGTGTCTAGAAAAAAAACCTAGCACAGAGAAGGGGCTCAAAACATATTGAATGAATGAATGCGAAGGAGGAAAATTTAAAGCCAGTGGAGGGGAAAAAAATCCTATAAACAAGTATTTGCCAGTGACATTTTCATCATGTATTTAATCAATTACGTATTTAACTCTCAAGCAATTGAATGCTTACATCAACTTTCTGAATTAGGTATTATTATTCTCATTTTTTCAGGTAAAGAATCTGAGGCTAGAGAAGTTAAGTATTCAACAGCTGTGTTATCTTCATTCCACAACTTTATAGTTCATTTTCCTGTCTTACCACTCACTGCAATGTGTAATTTTGCCCTTTTGTTAAAGAGGGTTAAAGTTCAGACTTGAGCACAACCTTTTCACCCAATTGCCTGCATGCCTCTGTCTACAGTGATAAGAGGATGCTACCCTATGAAGCTATCCGTCCCGGGCATAATTTTATTCTTGACCCCTGCGGTAGGTTGAATGAGGTCCCCCAAAAGATATGTCCACATGGGCAGCCATCGCCTACCCGGCATCGTGGCTGCCCTCAGACCCCTGGTGAAACCCAAGATCATCAAAAAGAGGACCAAGAACTTCATCCAGCACCAATCAGACCAATATGTCAAGTTTAAGCATAACTGCCAGAAGCCCAGAGGTATTGACAACAGGGTGCACAGAAGATTCAAGGGCCAGATCTTGATGCCTGACATTGGTTACAGGAGCAACAAGAAAACAAAACAGGTGCTGCCCAGTGGCTTCCAGAAGTTTCTGGTCCACAATGTCAAGGAGCTGGACATGCTGCTGATGGGCAACAAATCTTATTGTGCTGAGACTGCTCACAATGTTTCCTCTAAGAACCGCAAAGCCATTGTGGAAAGAGCAGCCCCACTGGTCATCAGAGTTACCCATCCTAATGCCTGGCTGCACAGTGAAGAAAATGAATAGACAACTCATGTGTATGTTTTTAAATAAAACCATAAAAACTGCACACACACACACACACACACACACACACACACACACAAAGGATCTTGAAGTGAGGTCATCCTGGATCAGAGTGGGCCCTAAATTCATTGACAAATGCCCTTATAACAAAAGCGAAGGGGAGTAACACACAAAGAGAAAAGGTGATATGGAGACAGACAAGGAGATTGGAACGATGCATCTACAAGTCAAGAAAAGCCAAGGGTGCTAGTAGCCACCAGCAGCTAGAAGAGAAGAATAAAACAGGCTCTCTTTCAGAGGCTTCAGAGGAACCAGCTCTAAACACCTTGATATTGAACTTCTGGCCTTCGGGCTGTGAGACAATATATTTCTGTCATTTTAAGCCACCCAGTGTGTGGCAATCTGTTATGGCAGTGACAGGAAAGAAATATGCCCCCTCCTACTCCCCAGTTAGATTGTAAGTGCCACAAGGGCAGCAATAAATTCCATTCTGTCCACTATTTTACATCTAGTGTCTAGAAGTGCCAAGATCAAAGTAGGAGCTTGGCAAATGCTTACCAAATAAACGAAAGCACGACTAACTAGTTTTCAGATGCTTGCAGCCCAAAAGGGCTTCTGAGTGGGAGTGAGGACACCTGGGTCACCTGTTCTCCTGCTTTTACCGGGACATATGCCCGGGAACTAGCCTCACTATTTTCTGTAAAGTCCACAGTGTTTCTGGAAGTTTCGCCCAGTGGGGAGAAAAGGCTAGGAGAATGAGCCTGTGAGGCATCCATCTCCCCATTTATAAAATGGGCATGGAACCTCCTTTTCAGGAGTCCAGAGAGGTTGGCACCATCTTTACCCTGCAACAGGGGTCAGTGATAGGTGAAACAGGATTGGAGTGGTGCCCTGCCCTGCCCAAGGGGAAATGGCTCTTCCCATAAGAAGGGCAGGCTGGGCCTTCAACCTCCTGTCATCCACATCTGTACCCGTTTCTCCTTCTCCTCTCCCTTTCTGCCGCCTTCCCTGCCACTTCTTCCTGTTTCTCTGGAAGCTATACCAAAGTTCCTTTTGCTGTTCTGCTCACTGGATCCCACTGCTAAAAGAAAAAAGGGTCAGGAGTAGCCCAGACACAGTAAGGGGGTGGGCTCCTTGGGGTGCCCCAAGGCTGGGGACTGAGGAGCTTGGGCTTTACTGTGCCCTGGGCAGAGTCCTGGCCCTCTCCAAGCCTGAGACCTTCCTCATCCATTCAACCAATCTTTACACGGGGCCTTCCCTGGCCTGAGCATGTTCTGTGTGTCAACCACACTCAGGAAGAGGCAGGAGGAAAACAGGTACAAACACCCTGTCTAAGTGGTGAACCTGGGCTGAAGTCCTTGGCTATACCACTTACGTGGTAATTTCTTAACCCCTTTAAACATCAGATCCCTCCTCTACAAATTGTGGTCATAAGACTCAACCACAATTCGAAAAGAAGACAAAACAAGAGTATGGTGTTAAGGCTTCTAGGACAGTATCAAAAACGCCATAGGTGTTCAGTCCATCATTTTGCCTTCCTTTTTGGGAAGAGATCATCAATCTTTGCATTCATTCATTCATTCAGCTCATTAAGCGACATATTAAAATGCCTAACAGTGTTGGGACCAGTAAGTACTTAATTTGTGGTAGTTGCTCTCTTTTATTCATTGAGCAACTATAGCATCAGTGATCACTTGTGATCAGAGAATCCAAGGGTTGTAAGGGCTTCAAGAACCCATAGTCCGCCCCTTATTCTTTAAGTGAGGAAACTGAAGCACAGAGAAGGCAAGAGATTTGCCTGAAGCTACACAGCTAGCAAGCCCAGAGTTAGGACTCCACTTGCAGGCTATTGCTCTTTTACCTGATGACTCAATCCTCAGTCATTCAACTAACATCCTCTGGTACCTACAGCACCCAGGGCAGCACTGGCTGCCCTGGGGGTCCCAAAGACCCTCCAGGGCCCACGAGCATGTGGGCAGATGGAGGAAATTATAAGGCAGGAATTGAGGAAGCAGTTCCTTTCCAAACCAAGTATGTCCTTGCCGTTGTCCTATAACACTCATATCCTAAAAATTGTTATTTAACATGCTCTCCACATCCGAACGTGACTCATTCTTTGAAATGGAAATCTGGGTGGTTTGGGTGGCGGCTCCCAACAGCCAGCGACAGGACAGTGCCTGTGGGCTGTGCCACGGGTAGTCTTGACCTCAGGCAGGAGCCTCACTCGGCCTCCCAGGCCACCCGGCAGGCTGCAGCGGCCCCAGAGCCAGGGCCTCCACCTGGGGAGCCTTGACCTCGTTGGCAGATGGATCTGCTTCTGATATGGTGTGGCAAATTTCTAAATCTTAGCTGCGGGATGGCATTTGCTCCTCACAGAAAAAGAGCAAGGAGCCCAGGAGGTTCCAATTGATTCCAAAGTGGAACCAGCTGTTGGAATCCTGCAGCGCTGATTTGGAAAGTTCACTTCCAGGTTGCGGTTTCCAGTTGATGGAGCCCTTTCTCGCCCCTCACCCCGGCTCATGCTGTCAAAGAAACCCCCGAAAGTTGAAATTGCTGCATCCATTCATCCGGAGCTGCAAGCCAGGTAAAGGCAGGGAGAGAGTCTAGAAACAATAGCTTCCATCTCTCCAGTACCTACTTACTGTATGCTAGACATTGCACTATATACTTTATAAATAGAATTTCCAATTCCTTACAATCACAGAGCAAGACCAGCATTCCCAAATTTATAAATGAGGGGGGAAAAAGAGATGCAGAGAATAATAATTCTTACTACATTTTTCTACATCAGTTGTTGAGTGCTTACCGTGTGTTCTACAAACACGTTACATATCATCCTCCAATGTTAGCATCACATCAACCCTCTGGTCCACTGTCGCCATTTTATAGACAAGGAAACTAAAACTTAAGGAAGGTAAGAAATTCCTCTATGTCCCTCAGCTTGAGGGGCCCAGAAAACAGCTGTTAGTGTCTGAGCTGGGATTACAAATTCATGTCTTCCTGACTACAAAATTAGTAGTCATCATAATAACAGCTACCATTTGTTGAGAGCTTACTATGTGCCACATACTGTGCTGTTATTTTCTTCTTAAACATCTGTTACTTCATTGGATTTTCATGACAATCCTAGACTGTGTGTCATATTTTCCCACTTATACAAATGAAGAAAATTAGGCTCAGTAATTAAGAGAAGCAGAATTCAAATGCAGGTCCATCCGATCCTGGAAGGCTAGTTTTTAACCACTGTGCTCTCTGCCTCCCCAAGTGTCAGGAGGGCTCACATCACTTGGTTTGAGTTTCCAAATTTCATACTCTTTGGTAGAATTTTATCCTATTATGGAAAACTGGGAACTGGCCTTAAACTCGGCTCCAGGCTTCATGGTGACTCTTCTGTCATTCTTTCCAATGTCAACCTTCAAAGTCCACTATAAAAATGAATTTGCAATTTGAAACTTGCCATATAAGCCATAAACAGACCATTAGCTTAAACTAGTGTTGATTTTGTAGACTATTAAGGATGAAATGAGTTTGATATTTACTAAGTTAAAGGAACATGAAGTTTATGGTTTTTAAATTGCTTTGAGAAGGCTTACTAGAATTTTCCTTTATATAAAGTCACAATAAATGGTACCTTTGACAATGTATACATTCTTAAATAGAGGCCTACTTGAATTCACATATATCCTTTAAACCAAGATGAAATCGACACATCTAAAAGGGAAAGTAATGACTAATTACATTTTATTTATTTTTACTTTTTGTTTCTATAGATAGGGTCTTGCTATGTTGACCAGTCTGGACTCCGACTCCTGGGCTCAAGTGATTTTCCTGCCTCAACCTCCCAAATAGCTTAGACTATAGGTACATACCGCCATACTGAAATAATTGCATATCTTCTCAATCCACGGACACTAAACATTGATTGAAGTGTCTGTGTTCCCTGGGCACTTTCTGGAAGCTTCCAAAACAATATGGTTAGATTTGTTTGTTAAATTTGCATACATATGTGATGTGAGCATGGTGCCAAAAAAACATATACACATTTTAAGTAAGACATTTGCTCAAAAGATGATGTTAATCAAATGAATGCTAGTGTTACTATGCAACAGGCAGGATAGTCAAAGAAAATGGCAGAAGCATGGTTGAGCAAATGTCATAGTATACATTTCTACCATAATTCAATTCAACTTTGAAAAGTAATACATAGATAACATCTCTTAAAACGTACATAAATTTTTTTGACACTCCACTGTATATTCACGTGGTCATTAATTTATTTATTAATGTTAATTAAGTGCTTTTATGTTCAAGGCACAATGGCAGGTACAGGACACACAAGAGTTCTTTAGAACCTCCAAGTCTAGAGGGGAAACCAGGCAAGAAATGCCACATAGAGGTCATCACTGATGATGCCACAGGAGCAAATGGAGACCTCTTACCCAGGTGAGGTACAGAAGAGATCAGTTAAGCTTTCTGGATAAAGTGTCAACTAACCTGATAAACAAAGGAAAAGGTGGAATCAATCTGGAGAAATGAGCAGGCATTCTGGGTGGAGGGAAGAACTTTGCAAAGGTCTGGAGGGAAGAAAAACAGCATTTGCTAAGTGCTGAGAGAACAGGACACATGGTAATGTGAGAGTTTAGAGAGAGGAGGTCCATTTGAATTGGAGTGGTCGGAAGAGATTTATTGGAGAACTGGAGCTGAAATGCAAAGATTTTAGACAGACGTGGAGGGGGGAGGTGTCAGGGAACTACGTAAGTAAAGGCACAAATGACAGAAGTCACATTCAAGGGCAATACTGAAAAGAAGACCTGCCGTAATGAAAGAAGCAAAGCACACACACCACCACCATCATCATCCTAATCATGGCTAATACACAGCACTCACAACATACTTGGCTTCCACTGGGAGACAGTGTTTGATGGTGTCTCAAATTCCTGCACATTTTTTGATGACTACTTTTGTTCTACACTATCTTCCAAGGATATCTGTACAGGAAGAAAAGGAGATAGTGCCTTCCTCTAGAGCAAAGGGTAGACTCTCTTACAGACCATTAAAAAACATTCAGGTTCCTTAGCTCAGGATTCCTCACTATGATGCAACTCTCAGATGTCAGGTTTCATCTGGTCCTCTTCACGTTGCCCCATGGGAATAAGGAACCGGTATAAGAAAACACTGACTCTCTGGCTACTGCCATTGCTGTGAGTGATAAATCCTTCCTCTCTGACCTCACAGACAGGAAAGGGTGCCAGGCTAACCTATTAGTTTGCAAGTGGTGGAACGTCTCAGACCTCTCACCATTCTTGAAAGTCACGTTCTAAGCACTTTTCCAGTATGAACTAATTTAATCCTTTCAAAAATCCTATGACATAGAAATGATTGCCACCCCTATTTGGGTAGGACAAATAAAGCAGTCCAAAGAGTAGATTGGTATTGGATCATAAAGAGTCATGTATGCCAGACCAAAGAGTTTGAACTTTATCCATTCAGTAGCCATGAAAGGATTTTGAACAGGACATGATTACAAGGAACACAGCAATTTTCAAAAAGCCTCTCTGGCCATAGCCTGCTAGATGGATTGAGCTGGGAGGAAATTCAGTTAGGAAACAGGCTAGCAAATATTAGGAAGCAAAACCAAGATTCAAGACAGGTTTGAAGGATGGGATAAATGTACCCATGGTGGAATTTCGCAAGCCTAAATGTCAGGCCCTGAACAAGACTTCACCACACCACCGGCTCCAGGAAATGGCTGGGGAGACGTGACTTAGCAGTGCAACCCTTCAGAAGGAAGCCAAAGGAACCAGGCAAGCTAGAATGAGTCAGCAGGGGGTTCGTCTGCCAAGAGGGCCACCGTGATCCTTGGCTGCATGAGAAGGCCAGTTTCAGGTTGACAGTTCAGCTCTGGCCAGACTCCCCCAAGTCAACTTGTATTCAGTTCTGTGCCCACACTTTGAATATGGCCATAGCGGATGTTTATTGAGCACTTGTGTGCCAGGCTCTGTGTCAACACTTCACATTCAGAACCTAATTTAAAGCCCCCGCAGGCCAATGGGGCATCATGACTCTCCCATTTTATATACAAAGAAACTTAGACTCAAAGAAACTTGCTTAAACTCCCCTAGATAATAAGTGGCAACACTGGAATTCAGACCAAGGTCTAGTATAACCCTGAAGACCATTCTCTCAAGCACCACACTAACTGTTACTTTCTGGAGGACATTTTCATCATGATACAAATTCAGAAAAAATGTGTAGCAATGAGGAGGTAGCTAGGAACCATGACACAGACAGGAGGATAGACGTGTTCATGAATGAGGAACTAAGCCACATGAACAGAAGGTGAGTTGTTCCCACATCTAGAGGCTGTTCTGCAGAATTCATGTACACACCTGTGTGGTTCCTCAGGGGCACAAGGGCCGATGAGTAGATTAAAAAAAAAAATCCCTCTAGGTTGAATTCCCTTCTATCTCTGCCTAGAATATCCCTGTGCATTCTTTAAGATCAAGCCCATGCACCACCCTCCTGAAATCTTTCCTGACTGATTGGTGCTCCTCCTCCATGCCTCCACAAGCCCCTGGACTTCCTTCCAACCACCCTTTCTCTCCTAGGTGGAGAGTTCAATGACCCCCTCAGCCAGGGAGTGCCTCAGGGCAGAGGCTGTATTCAACTCTGCCCTCCCAGAGACTTGCAGGTGTCTGGTCCAGGAGACAGTGTTGAAAGGAGACAACCAGAGGATCCACTGGTAAATAAGAAAGCAAACTGTGACCCCTAAGAGACAAAGAGGTTGTAAAAAGCATCTAAGAGCACTGATCTGCAAAGAGTCTGGGAAAACCGGGGCTCAAGAGAAAGGCCTGGACAGCACATCCCTAGTCCTGACCAAGGGAGAGGATATTCTGGAGGGTGGGGATGTTTGCGGGTCTGTTGAGCAGCTGCCTCTAATGACATTCAGTCGTTTGTCAGATTGGGGACAGGAAGGAACTATTCACCTGAGGCAGCCAGTATTTCAACATCTTAACATCCTGCTTCTCACCGGAGACATTCCAGACAGCAAAAACAACAGGGGCCCAGTATGCCAGAGGAAAAAAAATCCTTCTCTCACCTCTGCATGCCAACTTCAAGAACAACAAGGTAGGCAGAAAACAAGAAAAGTAAGTAAATCAGACCTTCAAAACTACTAAGCTCCTACTACACACCTTGCATTGAGAGATAAGTACCTATATAAATACCAAACAGCTTGGTGTAGTCAAGAGTGAACAAGCTGGGAGTGAAACCTGGGTTGGGGGAAATCCCAGCTCCTTTCACTATAAGCTATGGGACATTGACCAAATAACTTGACCTCTGGGAGCTTCAGTTTCCTATCTGTAAGAGGGGGATCTTACGATGCCACTCTCAGTGGATCCGTGTGAAGAATCCAGTAGGTAAATAGCAGGCCTGCCCTAAATGTCAATTCTCCCCCCTCCTTGCTCCCCTGCAGCAGAAGTATGAGAGAAAACAGAGGACTGAAAGGGACAGGTGAATGCCATGAGCCAACTCACCTGACCTATCCCTTAAATTCACTGAGCTCTCTGAGGTGAAGCCTGTGAATGCACTTTATAAACCGCAATCTGCTGAACAAATGTAAGAGATAATACTTACTGTTGTTAATTCTGTCTTTCAGAATACAGAATGTAGGGCCTAAAGAGATGTCCAGAAACACGAGAGTTGGTTAGAATTATCGTAGGATTTGGTAGGCATTCACAGATGTAGGATTCAATGAGAAGAGACTGCGGCCCACACCTGCTGGGTTGGGGATCAGAAAAGACTTCTTTCCTGGAGAAGATCTGGGCTGGACTGAAGAAGCTGACTCAGCCCCCTGAGAGGTATTCTCTGTCTCCCCCAACCTGGGCAGATAGATGCCCTTCTACTGGGCTCCCACAATCTTGTGCTTCTCCCTCTCCAAGTACTCTACCCTGAACTGTACTTGTCGATCTGTGCTATTTCCACAAAAACCTTGAGGTTGGGACCACATTTCCCCATCTCTGTATCCCTACCGCCTCGCACAGGACCCATCACGCAGAGAATGCCAAATAAATACATATAAGGAAGGGACAGAAGGTGAAAGCATAAGACCAAAAGAAAAGTCCTGCTTGAACCAAAGCAGGACTTGGTTCTGAGCTACCAAAGATCTAACGGCTCCTGGACCCATGAAGTATTTCAGGGCAGAAAGAGATGAAAGATAAGACAGGGTTTGGTCCTCCATGTCTCAGCAGCTCCAGGAAGCTTAGCATGGCTTGGTCTTCTGTAAGCTGGACCAGTGTCATCTCGTGGGACGTGTTCGCTGTCCTCATCCCCTTCCTTCATCTCCGGCACTGGCTGGTCCCTGATGTTGTCTGCCAAAAGGGGCATCTGAAGTCTGGAGAGGAGGTGCTCGGCAGCCCTTCTCCTTTTGAAAGTGCATCTTGGTCCTTCTAATTAGGCTTCTCAGCACACCTGTAAAGCCACGATTCCCTCCCTCCCCCTGCCTGCCCCAACTTGGCAATTAGGAGTGGGGGGGGGGGGCATGGGGTGAAGAGAGGGCCTTTGCAGTGTGCAATCCTTTTTCTGCTCCAGGTCAAAGAAAAGGAACCTGATAGGACTCTGTGACTCCTCATCCTGTACTCAGACCCCTATTTACCTGTTTCTCAGAGGAGTGGAGAAGAGTAATTATTGCTCCTGGGAACTTTGAAGATTGACATGCTGTGTCACCATAGAGGTATAAAATGTAATGATTAGCATTAATAATAATAAGTATTAGCAGCAGGGCTTAGCTCTTTGGAAAGGGGGAAATAGCCCTGCAACTATTTCCCAGCTGCCGAGCCTCCATCCATTGCTAAGATTTGCTGTCAAAGCGACAGCACCATGACAGGATATGTTGAAGTTAGGAGTTGGGCTGCAGGCCTCCTGTCGTTTACAGCTCTGGCGAAAG
This sequence comes from Carlito syrichta, assembly GCF_000164805.1. Taxonomy (NCBI): domain Eukaryota; kingdom Metazoa; phylum Chordata; class Mammalia; order Primates; family Tarsiidae; genus Carlito; species Carlito syrichta. The sequence goes on along the minus strand of NW_007258892.1, from coordinate 615,462 downwards.
ATGGAGAGAGAGAGCACTGGTAATCATTCACCGTAGGCCTAGCATTGAGTATTTCTCCAGATATCTGATCTGGCCCTGCCTCCTGCACCTCAAGCCTTTCTTTTCCTAGTTCTCTTCATCAGGACACACTGGCCCTCTTCTGCTTTCCTCCAGCATCTTCTTTCCTGCCCCAGGACTATTGCACATGCTAATCCCTCTACCTAGAAGGCTTTCCTTCCACCGTGACACTCCACTGAGCTGATATCAATGCGTCCTTTGGTCTCTGTTACGTGCTCCTATATACTCCATATTTCTCTTTTGTAGCACAGATAGGTACTCAGTTTCTGCCTCTCCTGCTAAAGTGAGAAGTAACCAATCTTCCTCGGTCAGAGTTCATCCCTGAGCCAGTTCATTTTACCTCCTTCTTTGTACGAAGTTAGACGAAGCATGTAGGTGTGTATTCTATACATTATACCTAGCCAAACTTAAACTGAGCAAAAACTGACAAGGTTTCCCAAGTGCAATCAGTGCGAAGGCCACCCTTTACATCGCAGGCAGGTCTGGAGCATTGTTGAAGAGCTGGAGCATCCTTGAAGAACTTGAAGCCTGCAGAAGTAACCCTATCACATAGCTTTTATTGCTTAAATTCCATTGCTGTGAATACAAGTGGGCGTGGCCTTATCTGTGCTTTCCCCGCCCCTTAGCCAGAGGGATGGGTCTGAGATCCAAGGTGGGTCAATGGAAATACCCACTCTTTAAGATTTGTTCAAAGGGTGCACATGATCCAAGCCAGGCCAATCACAGGGCTTCCATGGGATTTTTCTATCTCGAGCTGCCGGAAGAAACTTTCTTCTTACTCTGGTTACATGCCGTAAAAATGGAAGCCTAAACTGTACATATATCATTATATACGGTTCTACATATAAGCGATATTTCACAAATTTAAAAGAGTCTACAAAAGCCGGGAGCTTTGACAGCCACATGCTCATCACACATAGGAAGCCCACGAAGAGAAGCAAATGATGACCATATGCAAAAAGGCAACCAACAGGGATGCTGCCTGGTAGTGCTGGAGACCCCAGTCCAGCCATTTCCAAGGCTAGCTCCACCCCTGCCCTTCTCATGATTTATCTGAGCAAATAAAGTCCCCTTTTTGGCTTAAACTAGACTGAGTTTGGATTTCTTTTACTCGAGCAGACTAACTACCAAGAACTAAAAATCCTACCCCATCTTGTATTTACACCCACTTGGTTCCACGAAGGATTTAAAACTGACATCCCCCAGATATCTTATATTTTCGGATGTATGGTCTGTTACTTCACTCAAGGTCATCTCTCAATATCAGTTTTTCCATTCTGGAGAATTTCCTCCAACCCTCCTTTTTTGCTTCCCTTTTTCTCTGTTGGAAGAGATTATACTCTGCAAAAAGGATGACATTAGAATCTCTTTCAGGGCAAGCCTGAGAGGCAAAGAAACTGTGCAGGAAAACATTCTGCTTGGGAATGCATGGAGGTGCAGGTGGAGATAGGAATGAGATTTGGTCAAGGAAGGACAAGCCTGGAATGTGTGGAGCAGGCTGGGAGGAGGAAGAGGGTAAGGGGCATTCAGGCTGGGGAAGGTGCTTGGGGCCAGATGGTGAAGAATTCAATTGCGGAATCCCAGTATGCGGTGTACTAACCTGCCTGGGGGCACACAAGTGTTTCCTGCTGGGTTTTCAGTACAGGGGGAAACATCATCATCATGAGGAAAAGAAAAACAAAAGGAAAGAAAAATTTTTTGACCAACTACTAAGTTCTCCAGAATGGAAAAAAAGAATGGAGGAAATATAACTGACTTACTGTTTCAAGGGCTTTTCCCAAGAAACATGAATAGCCATAGGAGACTAGATTGTCGTTAAACATCATATTCATCAATTACTATACCCAAGTTCTCTAGTTTTGTGATTTTCCGCCACAAATCCCTTTTTCCTATGGTCAAAATGCTACACAGCCTTCAAGGCTCAGCTCAAATGATTTTTGGCTTACATTATTTCATTCATGTACAGTCAAGCATCACCTAACAATGAGGATATGTTCTGAGAAACACATTGTGTAGTGATTTTGTCATTGTACCTAGTATACACTGAGGCTTTATGGTTTAGACTATTGCTCCTAGGTTACAAACCGGCACAACATGTTACTGTAGCTGAAATACTGTAGGCAATTGTGATACATGTATTTGTGTCTCTAAACTTATCTCACTACAGAAAAGACACAGTAAAAATAGTATATCATAATCTCATGGAACCAGTATCATAAACGGGATCCGTAGTTGACCAAAAGTTTGTTGTGCGTGACTGTATTTGAAGAACACAGATTGAATTCCAACCACATGTCAGGTACTGCTCTATGGGCTGGGGACATAGGGGAGAGTGTGACAGAGGTCATCCCTGCTCTAATGAAGCTTAGAGGCTTGTCCTGGTTCCCTCTTAGAGACAATATTTTTGTCTCTTGTCTCCACTCCAATAACTGTTGCTGCTATGACAATAATTGCTTTTATGTCTTCCTTCCTTTTTTCGTAGTCTGTAAATCAGCATGACCAATTAGTTTCAGTTTGCTTGGAAAGCACCGTGTCCCAAGAAACCCCTCCGCCCCAGGCAAGGTGGAACAGTTGCTTGTCCCGCCACAAAGTCAATGCTGTAACAACATCAAAAACTATTCTTTGAAGAAAATCATTCGGCCATTCATCCTGCAAATATTTATTGCGCGTCTAATTCTTATATGGGTATGGTCAGGTGCCTGGAGGTGCCTCTTCCACTATACTTTGAGCCCCTGGGGATTAGGGTCCATGTTCTTTTTTTTTTCCCCCCTTCAATTTTGCATTATTCAACTTAGGCTCCAGCACAGTATCTGCTCATATGAGTCACTTAATATTATGCAAACCACTGTGTTTTTATTGAGAAATATTGTTGCGTGTGTGCAAAACAATTTTAAAGTAGTGTTTCTATAGTTTTTAGTGTTCCTATAATTTGTAAATGGAGATTTCTATCTGGGACAAGTTGGGAGTGCTCAATAAGCAATAAAATCCATTAACAATCCTTATTTTCTCAGAAGTTCCCTCTAGCCCCTCCAGCATGAAAGGCCTCTCTCAGCAGCTGTGGCAGCTTAAAGGCTGAATACTTCACAGACATAGGTACCAGGTTCATCCTGTCCTAGCTATGTCTTTAGACAATTCTAGTTTGTAAAGTTCTTCTGTTAACAGAGTTTATATATAAATCTCCATAGCTTCTACCCACCGGCTGTGGTCCTAACTAGAGACACAGAGAAACAAACCCAGACTCCTATCACTGGTAGCCCTTTATTAATTAGAAGAATGTTCTCATGCTCTAATGTCTCACCCACCCTCCACCCAAACACACACCTGAGAATTTCTTAGCCATCTGAACAGTTCCCTCAATGGGGGCCAGAGGCTGGGCGCATTGGCTCAAGCCTGTAATCCCAGAACTTTGGGAGGTCAAGGAGAGGATTGACTGAGTCACGGGGTTTGCGATCAGCCTGGGCAACTTGGTAAGACCTTGTTTCTATAGCAAATCAAAAAATTAGCTGAGTGTGGTAGCGCACACCTGTAGTTCCAGCTACTTGGAAGGCTGAGGTGGAAGGACTGCCTGAGTCTAGCAGGTTGAAGCTGTGGTGGCCATGAGAGTACCACTGCACTCCAGCCTGGGTGACAGAGTGAGACTCCAACTCAAAAAAAAAAAAAAACAAAAAACTGGTGGCCAGAGTAATAAAATTTTAGGATCCTGGTCACTGTGTTCAGCTTCAGCACATTGTGGGTTTTTCTGGAGATACAACGCGTCTGCCCATTTCATGATGGGTGATTTACGAGTACACCTGCCCATACTGTGCTGAGTGTTTTGACCAAAACCATCATGACACCCATGCCCCACTCTTTCTATTCACCCGATCTATCCCTGAGCAACTTTTTGTTTGTTTCCCTGGATTAGCAAAAGTTCTCAAAGGGAAATATTTTGCCCATGTGGAAGAGGTGAAATGAAAAATGGAAGAAGCACTAAAAGGCAACAAAATTGACAAGTTCAAAAACTGTTTTGAGCAGTGGAAAAAGTGTCTTGATGGGTGTATTGCATTAAATGGAGAGTATTTTGAAGGTGACTGAAGTTTAAACATGTAAGAATAAATATGAATTGTTTATAAATAAATTGTGATTTGGGGGGTTCTCCCCTCATAAGTGGAGAAAACAGAGGAGGAGACGTATGTGCACAGGGAAGACAATGAGAAGACATGCAAGGAGAATACCATGTGATGATGTAGACAGAGATTGGAGTGCTGCTGTTGCAAGCCAAGGAATGCCAGAAGCCACCAGCAGCTAGGAAGAGGTAAAGAGTGATTCTTAGAGCCTTCAGAGAGAGTATGGTTCTGCTGACACCTTAATTTCAGACTTCTAGAGTAAAAAATGTGAGAGAATACATTTATGTTGTTCTCAGTCACCTGATTTGTGGTAATTTATGTCAGCCCCAGAAAACAAACAGAAATAGTAAATGTTTCAATGTTCCACTTTTATATTTATTCTGAGAGGATGCCATGAGATTAATAGAAGAATATTCAACAAAGTTAGAAGATTTAGGTTCAAATCATGGCTTTACCACTCACCTCTTATGTGACCCAGAGAGGTAACCTAATTTCTTTCATCGTGAGTTTAATCACTAGCAAGATAGAGATACAAGTATATAATGCGTAGAATTAGTTTAGGGACCAAGGGTGATAGGAAATGAGAAAGTGTTTTGCAAAACATAAAAATTTTTCAGGTATCAGTTATTTGATTTCTTTTTTTCCCTCTCTTTCCTTCTTGAGAAGGTTTGCTGGAGGTTTACCTAGTTTACTCCCCACCACCACCACCAAAGAACCACCTCATGAATTTATTTGTGAATTCTACTATTTTACTTATTTTCTAATTCACTTATCCTTGATTTTTTTATTATCCCACTTTTCTTGATTTTGTTTTGCAGCTCATTTTCTAAATTTTTAGGTTAGACATTTAGTTGCTTTCTTTTCATTTATTTTTATTTTTAAGTGCAAACGTAAAAGCTATGAATTTGCCTCTAACTATGGCTCTGGTCACATTATATACATTTTCATTCCTGGCATTCTCATTTTCTTTTTTCCTAAATAGTTTATAATTGTACATTTAAAAAAATTTTCTTATTTGAGCTATTTATTAGTATCATCCAACACTCTGAGAACTATGCATTGACCTTACTGATCAAGGAGCTCCTGTTGATATCTTTATGCTGAAACTAGAACTACAATTTTCTGTAAACACTTTTCCCTCTGACATCTTCAGATGTCAGGGCTAGAAAAGAAAAAGTAGAGATTTTCTCATGAAAGCATCAGTCACAGAATATTAGCAGCTTTTTTGGATTCAGACACTTGTCACTGGGTAAATTGCTCGAGTGGTTTCATATCTTCCCCCAATTCCACCAAGAACTAAAGAAATCAACAATTCTGCTGAAAAGGGAAAAGTTACTAGGACTACTCGGCCTTGGCCTTGATGTATGGGTTATGTTCCCAGGATTTCAGTCAAAATATCAGTCATTCTTTAGGGCTTAAAACAAGACCAGATTTATCTCTGAAACCTTCACAAACCTTCTCAACACAGAAGAGCCTCTCTTTTCTCAGATCATGTACTTTCATATATGAGTCTAAGACTTCACCATGGTTCCCAAACTAGGCTGTTAGATCCTTGAGAGTAAGACCATGTCTTATACTTCTTTTCATCCCTTCATATACCCCCTAGCACCTTACTTCTTGAATCAAATAATATCAACCAATAAATACTATGATTGATTATAGTTCATATAGGAAATCTCCTGGAAGAAGTGTAATAAAAATTCCCAGTCAGAGACTTTAATCCAGGCAAGTTACAAGATCAAAAGCCTTTTAAAACCCTTTTAAGATGGTTGAAGTTAATGTATTGGATGCTGCTTTGAAGAGAAAGAATATCCCAAACATTAAGGAGCTACATTTTTTAACACAGTGAAGAAGTAAAAATGGCATATTGATATTTATACAACTAGACCTACCTGGGAGCTCATGTTCTGCCCATTATGGTGGTGATTGCAATTAGGGCCAAAATGATTCTAACAACATCACACATGTGTAAAATATAATTCACAAAACTCCCTGTATGAGGCCATCTGATGCTCAAGGCAACCCTGTGAGAAAGGCTAGTTAGGGACCATTATCCTCGTTTTGGAAAATAGGTGTTAGGGTTCAGATAAAATCGATCAATTTGCCCAGCATCACAAAGCTAGTAGCTAATTGGAATAGAATTAAACCCAGATCTTCTGAACCCTAGTCCTACACTTTCTAGACCCTGGCTACTCCAAATTGATTTAGAAGCTTCTGAGATAAATTCCTGCACTCGGTCACCAGCTTCAAAGCCTAGATATTCACTCATGGAATATCCTTGGGATATTCACATGCACTGAGATACCAGAGGTAAAAGACACACAGTCTGGGCTCTCAAGGAGCCCACAGATATGTAACCTGATCATTTTAATGCACATAACAAATAATACTTGCTGCAATGCTATGAGAGAATTAAGATAACTAACTAATAAGGATAACAATAAGTAACACTTATTGAGTACTTACTATGTGTCTGTTTCTGCCCTAACCACTTTGCTATGAGAGGATAACACTATCTAGCACACCGCCTGGTTCACAGCAAGAACTTAAGAATTGGCAGTCATTTGTATGATCATATTTTTTAAAAATAAAATTTAGGATTGTTATCTGAAAAAAATAAGAATATTTAAAATTAAATTTATCCAAAGCAATACGGTAGAAGAGCAATTAATCATCTATGGAGATCTTGGAGCTGAATCTTAGAGAATGATCAAGAGTTCACAGACAGGAAGGGAAGAATATTCTAGGCAGAGTGAAAGCACTCCCAAAGACCTGGGGCCTGAGATCTTGGAGCTGGATCTTAAAGAATGATCAAGAGTTCACAGACAGGAAGGGAAGAACATTCTAGGCAGAGCGAAAGCACTCCCAAAGACCTGAGGCCTGAGCAGCAGGGAAGGGTGAGGCAAGGAGGGGAAGATTTCCCTTTGGGCAGCCAGGACAACATACAGAAGAGGAAAAAGGAGGTGGCCGCCAGCCAGAAGCAGCAGGGGGTTCTCCCTGTGCCTGACCCAGGCACCAAGGGCGAGGCACTGATTTTCCAAGGTTATTTGTTTGCAGGTTACATTTTTCCTGAACAGAATCCAAATCCCTTTGTTTTCACAGACAGCACCATAGTTTCCAAAGAAAAGAATAAATAGACTTGTGGGTTCAAGGGCTTTCCCTGAGAAATATCCTAGTGGCTACGGGCCAAGACAGGATTCCACCAAGCGCTGGACTCAGAGGGCAGCAGAGTGGCAGGCTGGAATCTTCTTTAGAACCTGGAAAAAAATGGGAATTCAAAGTCATTCCCTGGGACATGTTAAAATATAGGTAATGTGTCCTGTTGCTTCTGCCCCAACCAAACCCTCCTGCTTTTGACTCTCAGAAAACAGTGTGTAGTGTGGAACCTCTGTGCCTGACAGGTACCCTCCTTCTCTTCCCTGTTTGGTGTTCTGAAGATTCCTCCCTGGGAGTCTTTCCTGGCAGTGGTGTCCCCAAACCAGGCCCCAACAGCAGAGTGAATGTGTGGCTTTGATCTTAGGGCTCCTACAGACCCACCTCTACTTGTGGTCACCTCACTGTCTGGTAGTGACAGCACTCCATTTACCCTAAACCCACTCCTGCCTGTGAGCCAGTGATGAGCCAAGGGTAGGGAGGCAGGGAGCAGTCCACTTGGGTGCAGGGAATGAGGGGGTGCATTATCTACAGCAAACCTCAGAAAATGACATTGAATACAATCCAGTCTTTTGTTCCTTGCAATTCTGAACAAAGTCAGGGATAAAATATCCTCCCCAACCAGGGTAGATGTCCCTCCCTTCCACTGCTTGGTATGCCACTCCTAGGGACACTTCCCAACTTCTGTCCATGAACCGGGGATAGAATGGAACACTGGGCAGAGCCTTTTGTCGGTCAGCAGGTACTCACTAAGCCCTATCACGTGCCAGGTAGCATGAAGGCCATTTTATAAGCAGCATCTCCACCTTCCCCACAAGTCCTAAACATGTGCATCTAGGCGTCTCTATTTGGTTGCCAGATGGAGAAACTCAGTCTCAAAGTCATGAGTGGATTTGTCTAGGGTCCTGCCACAAGGAAGTATATTAGAGGGAAGTTTGAGCCCAGAGATTTCATTCACTCTCCTGTGCCTCACCGCCTCCGCTCCGTGAGCCCTTAGTCCTGTGCCTAGAACAGTATGTCTGCTCCGTACCAGGGGCTAGAATGGCAAGCCACACATCCTCTCCTTAAGGACTTCACAGCCTAATGGAGAAAGGAACTCATGCAACCCAGCATGATTCAGTTTAACATGTGATAGTTCCTTTTAGGAATAAAACAGACCAAAAAAACAGAGGTTAAATAATGTGCCAAAGGTCACAGAGCTTTCCACTGAGCTGAAAAACAGAGACAGAATCTGAACTCAGATCATTCTGCCTTTACACTGCCTCCTAGCCCCTTTGGAGTAAAACGTGAATGTGTCCACACTCGAGGCTGAATAAAAGCAAAGCCAACAGGTGGGAAGTATGCCCGGAGTGCCTGGCTGTTCCTTAACTCTCCTGGAGCCTATAATCATGAAAGTGTGTACATGAGGAAACCCTGAGGCAAAGAGCATTCCCTTCACATAGTCCCCTTTGATTCTGCCTTATTGTATCAGATAATGTCATTGTTCCCCTCAGTTTTCAGTAGGGTTCCTTTTTGCTGTTGGGGGTGGGAGTGGAATGCTTTGGAATGCCTTCGACGGCCAGTGCCAGCAGCTGTTCTTGGGAGGACTCCCAGGTGCTGTGGTTCCTCAGGCTCCAGCAGGGATGACTCTGACGTGTAACCCACACTACAGAGTTCCCCAGCAAGATCAAACTGAAGCCACTCCTGCAAGTGGCATCTTTGTGCCAGTGAGAGTGAAAGTAACTTTTACATTCCAGTCAAAACCACCTCAGGGTGGGTTTTGCAGGCTCCTTTTTAAGGAATAGACACCAAAATGCCACTTACTTTACGCTCAGAATCTTGTCTTGGAAAAAAAAATCGTGACTTAAAAGACCACTCCTGGAAGACCAAAGTTGATGCAGAAAAGAAAAAGAGGTACAACTAATAGAGAAATCCCTGGAGAAGAAGAGGTGATGCTTGTAAGGTTCGGGACCCAAAGTGACAAAATGGATCACTCAGGACACACCATGCACAAGCCACAACTTTGCCCCAAATACCTTATTTTTCTGAAAAAATGAAAATCTCACTTTCAAACCTCGATTTGTTTACAAGGACCACATAAGGAATCTTTCTTTTTAACCATCTACTGGATAAGTCCCCCCAAAATTGAAATTAAAGCCACACATCCTCTCTCAATTGTCTCTTTGCAGGGGTGCACTCGCTTTGGACTCATCCCAGGCATTTTTAACCAAAGAAAACTATACTTTTGAGGGGGGGAAAGCTGTTTTATAAGCGATTTTATACTTTGGGACTGGAGAAGAAATGAAAGGATACATTTAAAACTTGTATACCGAGAAGTAAATAAAAACATCAGTGGGATTACTTTATTAAATTAAAAAATGACAGTGTTTTTGTAAATGAAAAAGCTTTTTGCCCTCCACTTGGAAGATACAAATACAAGGCATTCTGTAAGGGAAAAAAAATTGCTGTGGCTTTGTTTTATTTTAATCATTTAAACTCATTTTATTTATTTATTTATTTATTTATTTATTTATTTATTTATTTATTTATTTATTTTGAGTTGGAGTCTCTGTCTCCCAGACTGGAGTGTGGAGTGCAGTGGCTGCTCCCGGCCACCGCAGCCTCGACCTGCTGGGCTCCGACGATCATTCCGCCTCAGCCGGAATTATAGGGATGCGCTACCACGCCCAGCTGATTATTTGATTTATTGTAGAGACGAGGTCTCACCAAGTTGCCCAGGCGGGTCTCAAACTCATTTTAAAGAATCATATTGCTCTTATATTTTGCTTCACAAGCCTTTATTTTGTTGCTGACTAAAAGCAATAAATGTCTGATCAAGGTACTCAGTCTAATTTTCTGATCGATAGCCCATGTTCCATTCATTCATTCATTCATTTATTCATTCACAGCTGAGTTGAATGTAGAACCCACTGCATTGGCTGATCTTATCACACCTACCAAATTATTGTCTGACCCCAGCAGCTGCTTCAGGAAACAACTTGGGACTGGCTACTGTCTGTGCTGTCATTCACTCCAGCCATCATGCTGTTCCTCTAACATGCCCAGCTTGTTTCCACCTCAGGGCCTTTGCACTTGCTCCTCAAGGTGCTTGGAATACAGTTCCTTCCCATCTTCACCCAGCCCCCTCTCTCACAGCATACAGGGCTTTGCCAAATGCCACTTCTTCAAAAAACCTTTCCTGCCTTTGCCATCCAAAATGATCTGTCCATCCCCCACTCCATCTGTCTGTTTGTAGTGGATCTTTCTTTAGAATCCTTATTACTATCTGACCACTGCACTCCAGTCTGGGCGACAGAGACTCCAACTCAAAATAAATAAATAAATAAATAAAATGAGTTTAAATGATTAGTTTGTTTGTTGGTTTTGAGTTGCAGTCTCACTCAATCGCCCAGGCTGGGCTCAGGAGATCCTTCTGTCTCAGCTTTCCAAGTAGCCGGAACTACAGGCACGCGCTACCATATCTGGCTAATTTTTTTGATTTATTGTAGAGACGAGGTCCCGCCATGTTGCCCAGGCTGGTCTTGAACCCGCAGGCTCAGGCAATCCTCTCGCCTCAGCCTCTCAAAATGCTGGGATTACAGGTTTGAGCCACGGCGCCCGACCAGAATTGATATATTTATTATTTACTTAGGTATTATCTTTCTCCTCCAGGAGAATGTAAACTCCATGAGAAGAGATCTTTTATTTGCTTGGTTCACTGTTATATCCATGGTGCCCAAAATAGCACCTTAGAGATAGCAGGCACGTGATATATTTTTTGAATAAGCAAAAAATAAAAAAATAAAAATGAAGAAATAAGACTTCTCTTCAGCCATTTATTTATGAAATAAAACCTTTCCAGAGAAAGACTGCGAAGGCTTGAAAATTGGGAGATCAGCTTTAATCCCACTGGCAAGTCTCTATGTTGCCTGTGGGTCAAGAAACTTGTCTACCTCAAAAATCGGCAGTGGCTCCCTATTGCTTCAGCAGAGGACAGTTGTCCACAAGAGTTTACATCCCGAGTAAAGACTCAAGGCTATTAAAATAAAATAATCTGAGAGTGACATATTGTGTGTGTGTGTTTCATATATATTTACCAAATGCTAGCTAGATGCCAGGCACTCTTGAAAAAATACGAAGATGCAGTTTCACCTTAACCACCATTATTTTTGTAGTGGTAGGGGTAAGACAGCCAAAGAGGGCATAGGTAATTAAGAGAGATAGAGACTTGTGGCCAGGTGCAGTGGCTCACGCCTGTAATCCCAACACTTTGGGAGGCCAAGGAGGGAGGATTGCTTGAAACCAGGAGTTCAAGACTAGCCTGGGCAACATAGCGAGACCCTCATGTCTAAAAAATATATATATACAATTGATTCATAAAGGACTATCACGGTGGCTCACACCTGTAATTCCAGCATTTTGGGAGGCCGAGGCAAGAGGATTGCCTGAGCCTGCGGGTTCAAGACCACCCTGGGCAACATGAGAAGATCACTTGAAGCCAGGAGTTTGAGACCAGCCTGGGCAACATAATGAGACACCCCCATCTCTACAAAAAATAACTAAATAAGGAGACAGATAAAGACAGAGAGACTTGCAAACAACATGAAAGTGTTAGCAAATACCAAAAGATAATTCCACACCAGCAGCTGTACACTGAGCAATCAGTTCCCTTCATTTGGATATAGGTAGGAGTCCAGTCCCCTAGAGGACGCTGCATGTCAGATGAACCTTGATGAATAGACAGTTCACCAGGCAAGGAGAGGAGGGGAGTGATGGCAATCCATGCAGAGGAACAGCCTGAGCAAAGGCCTGGAAATTTGGGGTGATAAAATCAGCCTTAAGTGTGAACCCTGAGCTACTGCAAGGTGAGAGGTAAGCATGGGGTCTGCACAAAAGATACCACACATGGAGTCAGGCACACCTGAGTTCAAGAGCTGACCATGTCACCAGCAAGCCAGTCCTCTCTGGGCTTACCTTCCTTGGAAGTCAATGACTAAGAAGGGGTGAAGACTGGCAGCTCTCCAGTGGGGCTGGTGGATGTGTGGAGCGGGAATAAGCAACTCCGGGGAGGCTTGTTTTGTTTAAAAACAAAATCCTGAAAATGTTGTTCCCTTGCTTTGATTGGTTTTGAATCATGGTATTTCATTTATTTTGAATTTGGAACTCATTAAAAGAAAGTGTGAGGTTTTTGTGTTTATCTAGGGTGACTAGGGTAATAAAGCAGACAGAGAAGTCCTGGCTGGGGTGATCTGAGGTTTCCCTCTGATTCTTACCTCCAGTTCTGAGGTGACGGACATCTGGGCACACAGGAAAAAGTAGAGAGGTGCAGTGAATCAGATACTGAACTTGGAATCAGACCCACATTCCAAATCAGACTCTGCCACTTCCTCCCTGGGCAAGTTAGTGAACTTCTTAGAGTGTCAGCTTCCTCCTCTATGATATGGTATTTTCCTCGTAGGCTCATTGTGAAGTTTGTCACGTGGTAGCCCCAAATCGGATAGGGCTTGCTAGAAGAAGTCATCTGGAGGTCCAGCAGCAAAAGACACGGGTTTATTAGAACTTACAGAAGTCACCAATGGTGGCTGGTGGGTGAAAACATCTGCACCTCCAGATAGTACAGCAAACAGTTTTATCATCAAGCAAGTTAATTATTCAAGTTGCCATATTGTGTTTACAATTACATTGATTTAAGGATGTTGCCTACATTGCTTTCAGCCTTGCTTGATCATCTGCACTCCATCACTCATTACTGGGAATATGCATAGCCTTTAACTTGATCACCTGAGTTCCATAACTTATTTGGGAGTATGCATATCTTTCAGAGACCAGTCTTGGCCAGAGGCCACTCGCTGAGGGAGGAGGAAGAGACATAGACCAGGAGTCTATGTCTGGACAATACAAGTTTATTTGAAACAATGAACTTGAAAGCAACTGGCACATAGTAGGTGCTCAATAAACATCAACTGAATATACCATCTTTATTCCCTCCGTAGTCCTTAATCATAATATCTTCCCCAGTAATACCTACCATATGCTGGGTGTTCTCCACACGCTGTTTATTTCCAAGGAGAAATTAACAATTTAATACTTTGTCATCAGTTAAGTCCATTGAATTGCCTCAAGGAGGTTTTGGCCCTTAGAATACAGCCAGGATGTATAATGGGAATTTAGGGCATGCTGTTTGGAACCGCACCAGGTTTAAAATCTTTTAAAATTGAAGGCGACTTTTTACTACTTTGGAAACCTACCCACTGTACGTTTTTATTTCCAGCCATTATACTTTTTTCCTCTCCTTGCTTTCCACATTTGACTCAAGGCTTCAGATACAAAAGCCGAGCTTGAAATGGTCATAACATTTAAGCAGCAAATGTAATGACAGCTCACACTTACATGGCAGGAAAAGATACATATTCTACATAGGAGCTCTCTCCATTTATACCAAGAATGATCTCAGGGTCCCTCTCCAAAGAGGGAGGGGAGGACAGGGAGAATTCTGGGCCTTTGCTGTAGTCATAAGCTGTTTTGGAAATGATTAAGGGGTAAATACAGTAAATTCACCCTCAGTTCTGGGAAACCCCCCCCCCCATTGCAGACAGTAATTCTAGAGGCAGAAGCAATTATTATTGTTAAAAGGTCTAACCCTTAAGCCTAGGCTGTTTTATCTATTTAACTGGAAGATCACTAAGCAGGGAAGGGGGCAGGCAACTCAGGTGTGTGGAACATCTGTAAGACACAAAGTGCTCTATCACTTAAGACACCAAACCTGCTCACTCCATCTAAGGGCTTGTAATTATACCCACAGGAAGAGGGAAACCACAATGCTGAACACCTATTGTGTGCAAGGTGCCTTAGTATCTAAAACATAATAGAGTGCATGCAATGCTTAACCATATGTGAGGAACATCAATAAACTCAGAAAGGAGATGCCGACTGTGAATGCCCTTTGCCTAGTACGGTGTCTGATACACGCTGCAGGGATTCAAAACGAGGTGTAGGGAGTCAGATTTTGTGGATTCAAATCCTACTTAATAGCTGTGGGACCTTAGATAAATCACTTAACCTCTTTGGGCCTCAATCTCCTGCTTTTGAAATGGGATGCTCGCAATGCCTCCCTCATACTGTAATTGTAGAATTAAATGCAACTAATAAGTGTAAAGTGCTGAAGACTGCTTAACAGACTTGCACACGGGAAGAGTTGCAAACATCATCACTTGTGGGATGCTGGGAAGCTCATCCTGTCCTCACCACTACCCTGTGATGTCAAGGGCAAAGCAGCTCCCTGTGCCACGCCGAGAAACTGAGGAAAGTACACCTGCCCGGTCATCCAGTTCTTAATTGACCTAACTGGGATTCCAACCCAGGCCTGCCTAGCAATAATAGCAAGACATAGCATCTAATGGGCTTTTTTAAATGTCCTAGGCCTTCACATTAACTTATCTCAACAATTATATGAGGTAAGTGTTGCTCACTCCCATTTTGCAGATGCAGACACTCGAGAGTGAGAGAGGTTAAGTCATTTTCTCAAGCCCATGCAGTTAGCAAAGGTCAGGTGCGGATTCAAAGCCAGGCCAGAGTACGTGACTGTATCCCACATGGAAGGAGAAGGCCACTGGTCCCTGGAACCTGAAACTCAGCGGGCGGGAC